>NC_137090.1:1789757-1990120 GCF_951640355.1 Cnephaeus nilssonii | reverse complement strand
CCGCTACCCCCAAGCTGACTTGCCTCCGATGATAGTTTCCTTAGGCTAACGTCAACAGGCGGTCCTTAGGCGGCGGCTTGATCAATACTGGGCAATGGGGTTGGGGGGAGGGGCAGCCAGGACCGTTCGCTGGGAGAGGGGCCCAGGGTACCCCGGGAAGGGGCCTCCGGCATCTGGCAGAGCGATGCGGCCGGTGGCTTCCTCAGCACGGTGAGGACTCGGGTCCGGTGTGTGGGCCCCCCCGAAGCCGCAGAGCAATTCCCTGGCACCCGTGCCCGCTCCCCCCTTCCCGCCCCCTCCCGTTCTTCCCTCCTTCTCTCAAGGGCGCACCTCACTCTATGGAAGGCTGTGCCAGGAATTCTAGAAACCAGTCCTTCCAGCCCTCGTTCTATGGACGCGGGGAAGAGGAGACACCCCCAGTGAGGGCACACAGCTCTTACACGCCCGGTCCCGTCACCGGGGGGCGGGGCCCCGTCGGCGCCCCGTGACCCGCCCCCGCGCCCACCTGCCCCGAGAGGTCGCACTCCTGGTCGAAGTCCATGTACTCGTCCTCCTTGCTGTACATGCCCAGCCCCGTCTTGATGGGCTTCTCGTTCTCGTCCAGCTTGGAACTTGAGTTTGCACAGGCTGTCGAACAGCTTGGACAGGTGGCGGCTCACCTGGACGGGGCGGGGGCGGGGGGACAGCAGGATGGGGCGGCCGACCGCGCGCCGAGGGGTCTCGCAGCCCACGGTCCTTGGCGGTTGGGAGCATCTTTCTTTCCGGGGGGTGTGCCCCCCTTCCCGGGCCAACGCTCACTCAGCTCACTCAGCCAACAGCAAGGACAAGCAGAGCTGCCCCGGGCCGGCCTGGGGCAGGGTCCGTCCCGGGATTTCTCCTCCCTGAGCAGCTCTGGCCCCGCCACGAGGCCTGTTTCCCTGTCACACGCTCAGCCTGCCATCTGGGGCCACCCTTGTGTCCCCCCCGTGGTGCGTCCCACAGCGTAACGGTTAAAATAAAATACAGGGGTGGGCAAAAGCAGGGTTACACCCGTGAGTGCCGGGACACAGGACTTATTCCTGTACTTACACAAGCAGCTGTGACCCTACCTCTGCTGTCCCCCCGTCTAGCCGCGTCCCCCCCACTGGTCAGGTGACCTGCCCTCTGTCACAACAGCCTGGGGCAACCCTTTCCTTCCCTCCCGGGACCGGGCTTTATTGGGGGGGGGGGGGGGCACCTAGTGAGTGAGCATCTCAGAAAAGAGTCTCGCTCGGCTCCCGGCATCAAACCCACTTCCCGGATGAGGAAAACCGAGGCCCAGGAGGTAAAAGGCCGGGGCCACAGAGTGAGTCTCCGGTCTCCGTGCCACGGCCGGGCCCCCGGGCGGTTTCTGGTGTGGACGGCCTCGCGGAGGCGGTGCAGTGGACGGGGGACACTCCTCCGCAGCCCCAGGGCTGCCCGGGCGCGGGGAGAGCGGGCCGCCTACCTCCACGGGGTCGTTGCCGTTAGAGAGAATGTCCAGGAGGTCGGCCGAGGACACGAAGTAGAAGCGGGGGAAAGCCAGTCTCTTGGTCTCCAGGTACTCGGCCAGGGCCTTCTCGCACACGGCCAGCCTGGGGGGCGGGGGCGGGGCAGAGGTTTGGAGGCCGAGGGGCAGGTCTCCCCCGGGCCACCCTGGCCAGGGACCAGCAGCAGGAGACGCGGGTGTGGCTCACAGCCCGTGTGATCCCGACGCTCCAGCCCGTGGCGCTCACTCCCTGCAGCCCTGACCCCGTGGGCGCCCCGGGCAGGAGGGAGCCCGGCTTCATCGCCACGGTGCCTGCTCCCTCTCGAGGGAACGGCGCAGCCGGGGAGCACCGGCTCCCAAGGAAAGGGTGCTCGGACCCAGGACCCGCTCTTGGTGCCCCGCCCTGGCCGGCACGCGGGTCCCCGCACGGGGCCGGGACCCACCTCTTCTTCATGTCCTCCAGCTTCTCGTAGAGCCCGGGCTTGTTGGTGGCCTCCACCACGTTGGGCGTCTTCACCGCCTCCTCCATCAGGGCCTGGGACGAGCAGGGGCGGCGTCAGAGGCCCCGCGTCCTCCCGCGAGGCCCGGGCCGGGCAGTGCTGGGCAGGGGCGGGCGGGGCGGCGGGCTCACCTTGAACTCCCTGTCGATGTCGTCGAAGTGGCGGGACTCCTCGGGCAGCTGGGCGCGGATGTCCTCGGAGCCCACGAAGATGCTCTCCAGGTGGCTCCAGGTGCGCTGCACCTCGAACCAGATGGAGATGACCGAGTCCGCCGTGGACAGCTTCTGCTGCCAGCTCGTCACCTCGTGCAGGAAGTGCGACAGGTACTTGGACATCATCAGGTTCTGCAGCTGCACCTGGTTGTCCTCCAGCGTCTCCACCAGCACCTCGTCCGTCCCTGAGCATCATGGTGCCCGTGCGCGGGTGCGGCTCGTGCTGGAACACCATGGTGGACCAGGTGCTGTCCAGCACCTTCAGCACCTTCGGGGGGGGGGGAGGGGGGGCAGGGCCAGGTCAGCGGGCCCTGGCCGGAGGACCGAGAGGGACCCAGGTTCCCGAGGGCGGGGAGCGAGCCCCTCCTGGGAAAACCACGCTGCTCCTGCACAGCACCCCTCACAGTGGCCGAAGGGGGAGCCACCGAAACGCCCCCCAAAGACGGCAGATGAGCGCCACGGGGCCCCTCCGCTTGGCGGACGGCATCGGCCGTCAACAAGGAAGGAGCGCCGCCCCCGGCTCCCACGTGGCGGACCCTGAGGACACGATGCCCAGGAACAGCCAGGCACAAAGCCGACCTCGTGTGCTTCCGTGGCTGTGACGCGGCCGAAGAGACAGACCCACGCAACGGAGGTGGGCCGGGGTCGCTCAGGGGGGGCAGGGTGGGCAGAGAAGACGGGGTGGGGGCAGCTAAAGGGCACAGGCCCCTGTGGTGGCGGCTCATTAACCACCAGGGACTGGCTGAGGGTCAGCCCTCCCCCTTCCTGCCGGGCAGAGGGGGAGGGGCCAGGACGAGGTCGGGGCGCTCCGGGAGAGGAGAGCTGGGGGCGCACACAGTTCTGGGCAGGGAGGCAGAGTGGGCAGGAATGGGGTTTTTCCCGGTAATGAAGCCCGGAGCCATATGACAGGATTCCTGTGTGCGCTGGGAGACGTCCCTTTGGTATCCCGTGAGCGCTGGCCCCGGGGAGGGGGACAGGCATGGCAGGTGGTGCCGCAGCTTCAGTGTCACCCGGACAGTCCTCCCTGTCCGCCCACAGGGCCACCTTCCCCACCCCCATCCCGGACAGTCCTCCCTGTCCGCCCACAGGGCCACCTTCCCCATCCCCATCCCGGACAGTCCTCCCTGTCCGCCCACAGGGCCACCTTCCCCATCCCCATCCCGGACAGTCCCTCCCTGTCCGCCCCACAGGGCCACCTTCCCCATCCCATCCCGGACAATGCTCCCTGTCCGCCCACAGGGCCACCTTCCCCATCCCCATCCCGGACAGTCCTCCCTGTCCGCCCACAGGGCCACCTTCCCCATCCCCATCCCGGACAGTCCTCCCTGTCCGCCCACAGGGCCACCTTCCCCATCCCCATCCCGGACAGTCCTCCCTGTCCGCCCACAGGACCACCTTCCCCATCCCCATCCCGGACAGTCCTCCCTGTCCGCCCACAGGGCCACCTTCCCCATCCCCATCCCGGACAGTCCCTCCCTGTCCGCCCACAGGACCACCTTCCCCATCCCATCCCGGACAGTCCTCCCTGTCTGCCCACAGGGCCACCTTCCCCATCCCATCCCGGACAGTCCTCCCTGTCCGCCCACAGGACCACCTTCCCCACCCCCATCCCGGACAGTCCTCCCTGTCCGCCCACAGGACCACCTTCCCCACCCCCATCCCGGACAGTCCTCCCTGTCCGCCCACAGGGCCACCTTCCCCATCCCGGACAGTCCTCCCTGTCCGCCCACAGGACCACCTTCCCCATCCCCATCCCGGACAGTCCTCCCTGTCCGCCCACAGGGCCACCTTCCCCATCCCGGACAGTCCTCCCTGTCCGCCCACAGGACCACCTTCCCCATCCCCATCCCGGACAGTCCTCCCTGTCCGCCCACAGGACCACCTTCCCCATCCCGGACAATCCTCCCTGTCCGCCCACAGGACCACCTTCCCCATCCCGGACAGTCCTCCCTGTCCGCCCACAGGACCACCTTCCCCACCCCCATCCCGGACAGTCCTCCCTGTCCGCCCACAGGGCCACCTTCCCCATCCCGGACAGTCCTCCCTGTCCGCCCACAGGACCACCTTCCCCATCCCCATCCCGGACAGTCCTCCCTGTCCGCCCACAGGGCCACCTTCCCCATCCCGGACAGTCCTCCCTGTCCGCCCACAGGACCACCTTCCCCATCCCCATCCCGGACAGTCCTCCCTGTCCGCCCACAGGACCACCTTCCCCATCCCGGACAATCCTCCCTGTCCGCCCACAGGACCACCTTCCCCATCCCGGACAGTCCTCCCTGTCCGCCCACAGGGCCACCTTCCCCATCCCCATCCCGGACAGTCCTCCCTGCCCGCCCACAGGACCACCTTCCCCATCCCCATCCCGGACAGTCCTCCCTGTCCGCCCACAGGACCACCTTCCCCACCCCCATCCCGGACAGTCCTCCCTGTCCGCCCACAGGGCTACCTTCCCCATCCCCATCCCGGACAATCCTCCCTGTCCGCCCACAGGGCCACCTTCCCCATCCCGGACAGTCCTCCCTGTCCGCCCACAGGACCACCTTCCCCATCCCCATCCCGGACAGTCCTCCCTGTCCGCCCACAGGGCCACCTTCCCCATCCCCATCCCGGACAGTCCTCCCTGTCCGCCCACAGGACCACCTTCCCCATCCCCATCCCGGACAGTCCTCCCTGTCCGCCCACAGGGCCACCTTCCCCATCCCCATCCCGGACAGTCCTCCCTGTCCGCCCACAGGACCACCTTCCCCATCCCCATCCCGGACAGTCCTCCCTGTCCGCCCACAGGGCTACCTTCTCCATCCCGGACTCCTTCACCGCCTTGTCCACGATGTTCCGGACCTCGTCCTCGAACTTGTGCAGGTTCAGCTGGAGCAGGTCCGCCAGCACAGTGTCCTCCGACATCTCAAACTTCACCTGGAAAACAGGCAGGTTCCGCACGAGGTCGCCTGCACTCGGGCGAGGACACCTCCGTCCCTCCCAGAGAGGCAGGTCCGTGCACATCCCAGGCCCCGGGAGAGCGGGCAGTTCCTTCTCCAGCCCCGCCTTCCCTCCCCGGAAAGCTGTGTAATGGCAGAACCCGGGTAACCCCACCCCACCCCCACCTGGCGGCCCTCCCTCCCCCGGGTACCTGGGTGGCCTGCATGAGCTGCTGCCAGTGGCGGTCGCGGATGGCGGGGTTCTGCAGGTCGCTCACGGCGCGCAGGGCGGTGATCATGTTCTTCACGGTGTTGTCCAGCCCCACGAAGGCATCCCAGGTCTTCATCTCCTTGTCCAGGGACCGCACGTCCTTGGCGAACTTCTTGCAGTCGATGTCCATCTGCTCCACGTTGATGTTCTTCCACTTGGTGGTCTTCCAGTCGTCGAAGCTGGTGTTCACCTGGGGGGGGGGGGTGCCGGCCGTGCATGCTCGTGGGGAGGACTCGGGACGGCCCCCCGCGGCCCACACCTGCACCCCCTGCTCTCAGGCAGCAAACGCCCATGAGGACCCTTAGAACTAAATGACAGAGTTTGGTAAGCTGGGTGGATACAAGGGAGAAACCATCCCGTTGGAGAGATGCAAGTTAAAAGAAAAAAAGAAGGTAACTTTCTGAGAAGATACAACTTGAGAGTTAGCACTTAAACCTACTTTGGCAGAAGCTCTGTCAGGACATAGGACTGAACCACAGAGGACCACAGGGTCTGACCGGCACACAGCGTTCCGCCCAAGAGAAGCGGAACGTGCCCCCCCCCCCACCCCGTGCCCAGGGGCAGCCGCCCAGGAGACCAGCCTCAGGAGTTTGCACGCAGCTGGAGCCACAGAGGGGCTTCTCTGACCACATGGAACCAAACTGGGAATCAACCGCAGGAAGGCAACAGGGAAATGCCCGACATTCGGAAATTAAAGACAGACTTCTAAAGAACCCGAGGCTCGAGAGGGGACCTCAAAACAGACAAACCGACAAAAAAGCAGAGACCAGGGAAATATCAAAATACGTGGGCTCGGCTACAGCAGAGGGGTAGTGTTACAACACGGAATGTTCACACGGGAAAGATGCAACGTGTCCAATCAATAGAAATCAAACCGAGACATGGAAAAAGAGCAAAATAAACCCAAAGCGAACGGAAGGAAGGAGATGATAACGATGAGGCCAGACGCCGGGGGAGGGAAGCGCAGAGCGACGGAGAAAAAGCAGGACATGCAAAGCGGGTCCATGGAAAAGCCCGTGAGGCCTATGACTCAGGAACCTCGAGCGCCGGGGACGCAGGGCGGGAGGGAAGACGAGGATCGCCAATGGCGGAGGCGCCACTCAAAAGGGGTCCGGGGAAACCAGGGCAACGCTTCCCACTGAGCCTCGCCCGCTGGGCTGTTTTTTAAAAATTTTAAAGAGAGATGAGATGTGAGAGAGGAGGAGGAGGAGAGGGGGAGGGGGAGGAGGGAGGAGGAGGAGGGGGAGGAAGGGGAAGAGGGGGAGGAGGAGGGGGGAGGGGAGGGGAGGGGGAGGGGAGGGGAGGAGGAGGGAGGAGGGGGAGGGGAGGGGAGGGGGCGGTGGAGGAGGAGGAGGAGGGGGATGAGGAGGGAGGGGAGAGGAGGGGGAGGAGGAGGAGGAGGAGGAGGAGGAAGGGGAGGAGGGGGAGGGGGGAGGGGGAGGAGAAGGAGGAGGGGGAGGAGGGAGAGGGGGAGGGGAGAAGAGGGGGAGGAGGGAGAGGGTGAGGGGAGGAGAAGGAGGAGGAGGAAGAGAGGCAGTGGACGGGAGGGAGACCTGTGCACAGAGAGGAAGAAACACAGACGCTGCGGAGAGTGGCCCACAGTGGGGACCTGCGGGCGACCCCACGGAGGCCAGGAGACCTGCGGTTGCATTTTTCACGACCGAGGGAGCCGGGAGCGCCCCCTCCTGGTGCCCGCCCCCGCCGGCGCCCGCTCACCATGACGATCATGTCCCAGAGCTCCTTCAGCAGGCGGACCTCCCGGTGGCAAGCCTTGAGCTGCTTGTAGTCGGGCACCGCGACCTCGAACAGGCTCCCCGACTTGCACAGCCCCTCCATGATGCCCTCCATGGACAGGATGCTCCTTTGTTCCTGGGGCGGGCGGGGCGGGGAGGCGGTGAGCAGGCTGCCCATGCAGCAGGTGGCGCCCTGGCCCTCCCTCAGGGCCACGAGCCGGCCCCACGCCAGCCCCACGCCAGCCCCACGCCTGCCCCTGGCTCACGATGCCCGTGAGCTCTCCAGCCGGAGCGGCACCCGCCCCCATGGGATCTGGCGGGAAGGCGGTTTATCTCAGTTCGCGTTGGGGCCGAGGACGGCCTTCTCCAGGCCAGTCCCACGGGCCGGCCGCCCGGACAAAACCAGAGCTTGAGGGGAGACGGGCGGCGGCTCCCAGCACCGGGGCGCGGCCGGGGCGCAGGTACCTTATTCAGGGACTGGTAGGGCTCGGGGTCACTGAAGGCGAACGGGGCCTCCTGCCTGAACTTCTCCCTGAACTCGTGCTGCTTGATCTGCCGAGCCCACGGGAGGTCACAGGTCACACACCTGCCCACCTGCCCGCACGCTGCAGCCCCGCCCCCGCCCCGCCCCGCCCCGCCCACGGCAGCCCCGCCCCGCCCCACCCACTCATGGCAGCCCCGCCCCCACATAGAAGCCCGCCCCTCGCTGCAGCCCCGCCCCCGCTTCCGCCCCGCCCACCCACGGCAGCCCCGCCTCATGCGGAAGCCCCGCCCCCACCCACGGAAGCCCCGCCCCCACATAGCCCGCCCCTCGCTGCAGTCCCGCCCCTCACCCCGCCCCCACGCCCAACACCCCACACTGCAGCCGCGCCCCCACGCGGAAGCCCCGCCCCACGCCCTGACCTCGAACTGCTGGCACTTCCTCCGCAGGATGTTGACCTCGTTGGCCTGCAGGGGCGCCACGTTCTGCTTCACCTGGATGGCCAGCTTCTTGGTGTTGGTCCACTGCTCCGGCAGCTCCTAGGCGGGCAGGCCAGGGACGCTCCGGTTCCTGCGCTTTTCCAACCTCCCCGCGGGGAACAATCCGGCCCCGGGGTGGGCCCCACCGCCCTCCGTGGCCCCCCCCCGCCCCTGCAGCACAGCCTCCGCAGGACGGCGCACTTGTGACCCAGGTGACCTGAACCCGTGTGTGCGTGCACGTGTGGTGTGCATTGTATGTACACGCGTATTCATGCATGTGTGCACTGTGCATACGTGTGTGTGTGTGTGTGTGATCCTAGGCAATCTTATCCCATAGATAGATTCCTGAAGCCACTGCCCCGGGCCCACAGGCTGTCACGGTGAAGGCACTGCCTGTGTCACCGCTGTAGCTGCCGCCGCACCCTGTCCCCGGCAGCCACTACCCCTTGTCCATTTCCATGATTTTGCCCTTTCAGGAAAGGCTCCATCAATCAGGTGAACTGGCACATTTTACAAGGTCTGCAGACCGGGGCAAACGTTGTACTTGAAACCAGAAAGTATTTTACAGAACAAACCCTTGCCCACGGACTGCCCACAAGCGGCGTGGCTTCACCTTCTACGATGAACTAATGGGTTCTGTCCGCTGCGGCCCACCTCTAACCCGTTTATCCCACCGCTTCTCGCAACTCCCCACCCGCTCTGCAGCCCCAGAGCTCCCGGGACCAGCCACACACACGCCCAGGCCTCAGCACGGGGCCCGCAGCCACGCCACCCATACAGCATGGCCCGGGCCTGCGGCTCCTTCCCCCACAGGAGGTCTGACCAGTCCACAGCCCTCCTCTGGCCTCGGCCAGGCTCCTGGCTGCCCGCCCTGCCCCACACACCGAGGCCCCGGCCGCCACCCCCTCCCTGCCCCACACACCGAGGCCCCGGCCGCCATCCCCCTCCCTGCCCCAGACACCGAGGCCCCGGCCGCCGTCCACCTGCAGCTTCACGTAGATCTCCTCCGGCATCTCCTCCCCGTACGTCCGGAGCAGCTCGATGGTTTGCTTCAGCGGCTCGAACATGTTGTCGGTGGCCACCTGCCGCTCCTTCACCTTCATCAGGTGCCCCATCACCTCCACGAGGCCGTCGTAGTCCCCTTCCTTGACCGGCGTCTTCAGGCCGGTCCTGGCGGCTTTCATGAAGGCCTCCAGGTCACCGAGGCTGCGGGAGAGACAACCACCCGTGACAGGCACCCCTCCGCCAGTCCATCTCAGGACCCGCTGTTCCCGCCTGCTCGGCGCCCGTGCCCCACCCGCTCCCCTCGGCCTGGGGGGCAAATCCTGGGAGGCCCTGCTGCCTCCGGGGCCCTCAGCGCAGCCCACGCACTCAGGACCTGCCCGCCGCCTGCCGCTGCACCGGCACTGGGACATCCGCCGCCTGACAGGCCGCCCGGCTGGGCTCTAGGCTCCTGAGGGGTCCTCGCACCGGCACCCGGACACCGTGAGGGTGGGGGAAGCAACGGGGCGTCCTGGCAGCCAGGTGCCCCCCGTCCTGGGGTGCTGCCCTCTCAGCCGGACCTCCACCCTCCCACACCCCGTCTGCCCTCTGGGGTGGTCGGGCGGCAGGTGGGCGCCCACCTGCTGACCACGTGGTTGCTCAGGTGGCGCTTGAACATGAAGCTCCAGCGCTTGATGGTGTTGAGCAGCGCCTGCTTGAAGGGCCGGCAGTCGCACTGCAGCCAGCCGCTGAACACCTGCGTGTTCTCGCACCGCGACACCTCCTCGTACAGCCGCTCGTAGGAGTCGATCTGCAAGACCGGCTCCGCTCGCCCGGCTGCTGGGACCGCCGACGGCACCGGACCCGGGGCGGCCGCCTGCCCCCGCCTCCTGCCCCCGCCTGCCCCCATCTGCCCCCGCCTGCCCCCGCCTGCCCCCATCTGCCCCTGCCTGCCCCCGCCTCCTGCCCCCACCTGCCCCCGCCTGCCCCCATCTGCCCCTGCCTGCCCCCGCCTCCTGCCCCCGCCAGCCCCCATCTGCCCCCGCCTCCTGCCCCCGCCAGCCCCCATTTACCCCCGCCTGCCCCCATCTGCCCCCGGCTGCCCCCGCCTGCCCCCATCTGCCCCCGCCTGCCCCCGCCTGCCCCCGCCTCCTGCCCCCGCCTGCCCCCGCCTGCCCGGCTCTGGAGAGCCTGCTCAAGTTCGAAGACTCGAACCAGCCCACCCTCAGCCCGCTTGCCCTGCCTCCTTCCCTCCTCCCCACAGAAGCCACAATAAAGCCGCCCTCCCTCACTCGCTCCTCCCCTCCCTCACCTGCTGCGGGGCCCTGGGGTCCCCATGTGGTCCTGGGGGGCCGGCCTGCGCACCCCACCCCCTGGAACTGTGAGTCACAGACTCTCCTGATCTGTGGGCCTCACCAGACCAGAACAATTCCGAAACCTCCATTGCAAGACCAGGCTCTCTTCCAACCCCACGCCCCACCCCCCCAAGGGGGCAGGGCGGGGAATGGAGGCGGGGCGCTGGGCGGGGCACCCCGCACCTGCTGCTGGAACTGCGTGAGGGTGGGCGGCGACTTGGTGACCAGCTCCTCGGGCCGCAGGTCCAGGTCCTCCATGGTGATGACGCGGCCGTAGGTGAGGAAGTTCCGCATGGACTCCTGCAGGTCGTCCACCCACAGGTAGGAGTAGCGCTCGAACGAGTCCTGGAACTCCTCGGCCTCCTTCATGGCGCCCATCACCAGGTTGGACATCTCCTCCCGCATCTCCATCAGGTCTGCCGTGTCCTCCAGGTCCGACTGCGAGGGCGGGAGGGCGCCGCCGTGAGCGTCTCGCTCGCCTGCCGTCCCCGGGGCCCGCCGCCGGCGGAGGTCCAGAGGCGCAGACGTGCGTGACGTCAGAAGCCCCTTGGCCCCCGGCCGCCCGCCACCCCGCCGCCACGGAAGGACCGGGTTTTGTGCGTGTAAAGGGAGATCTGCACGCCCTCCACAGCCGGCAGACGCTCAGCCGCAGGGACGGGCACCCTGGCCCCGGCTCCTTTGCCTCGCACAGATGCCGGCGTGAGGATGGGCGGAGTCTGTGGACGGCACCTGTCTGCTGGGCACTTAGGTCTTTTTTTTTTTTTTTTTCCCAATGGTTTTTAAAAAAATATTTTTATTGATTTCAGAGAGGAAGGGAGAGGGAGAGAGAAACATCCATGATAAGGGAGAATCATGGAGCGGCTGCCTCCTGCACGCCTCCCACTGGGACCGAGCCTGCAACCCGGGCCTGTGCCCTGACCGGGAATCGCACCCTGACCTCCTGGCTCATAGGTTGACGCTCACCACTGAGCCGCGCCGGCCGGGCTGCCATTTAGGTCTTTTCCAGATTTTCGTTTTACTGTCACACAGACAGCGCTCCGACAGACACGCCCCGAGGGGAGCCCCATTGCGGTGCCTGTGGGGCGCCCGGAACCCCACCTGGCTGTCCCTCCTCCTGCGCAGGGTTGGTGGCGCTTAGAGTCCGTGGGCGGGGAGCGGGGCGTCACGGGTGTGAGCGTGCCCGGTGCGGAGGGAATCACGGGGTACGTCACAGGAGGACAGAGGCACCAGGAAGGGGCCAGGGCACACGCTGGGCGTCCCAAGGGGGTGGGCAGGCATCGGGGAACGCAGGCCAGGCCCACGGAGGAGGGGCCCCTTTAGGAGGAAGGACGAGGTTTGGGGAGGGAGAGGGAAGTCCCACCCGCAGTCCCGGGGCCCCTGATCGCACCCAGAGCCCCGTCAGGCAGACTGTGCCGCGACCGGGCACCGCTGAGCTTGGAGGCTGTTCCGAGCCAGGAAACCCGCAGGGGCCCGGAGCAGGGAGCGGGGGGGGGGGGGGGGGGGCCCGACTGACCTTGTAGTTGAGCCGGCCCCTGGCCAGGCGGGGGATGAGCTTGGCCACGTTGTAGATGTCGTTGATGAGGCTCTCGATGAGCGCCAGGAAGCCGCTGTCGTCGCCCACCTCCAGCGACGGCGAGAACACCAGCCCGTCGTCGCTCAGCTCCATGTGGATCTCGAACAGCGGCGCCACGCTCTCCTGAAACGCCGTCGCCGGAGTCCGTGCCTCGCCTCGTCCCCAGGGCCCGCCCAGAGGGGGAGGGGACCCCCCCCCCCGACTCCCGCGGCCGGGACCACCCGGAGAGCACGCGTCCCGCTGGCCCAGGGCCAGGAGCAGCCGGAGCAGCCCCGGCCGGACGGGGCGGCGGCTGGAGGTGCAGGCCGCTCGCGCCAGCTCACGGCCTGTGTCTGCTACTTGCTAGCTGTGGCCTCAGTTTCCCCAGATGTATACAATGACCCTGGCGGTGTGGCTCAGGGGATAGAGCGTCAGACCGGGATTCACTTCCGGTCCAGGGCACGCACCTCGGTTGCCGGCTCGATCCCGGGCCCTGGTGGGGGGCAACCAGTCGGCGTGTCTCTCACGTCGATGTTTCTCTCTCTCTGTCTCTCCCCCTCCTTACGCTCTCTCTAAACACCACTGGGAACATCCTCAGATGAGGATAAACCCAAAACACAGGTGACACTAAAACGAGAAAAAGCATTTTCCAGGGCCAGGACGGCGGGCCCCATCTCTGGGTTCCGTCAGGGACGACGCGCATCAGGGACAGAGGTAGTGCGCCCGCGGGGCCAGCGCGCTGCTCAGTGCCGGTGGCCACGGCCGCGGTGCGTGGGGGGGGTGGTCACAGCACACACACGGGCATACACACCGACACAGACACACGCCACGCGTCTCGCACGCCTGACTCACGTCCAGGACCATGTTGTTGATGAGGTAGCTGAGCGACATGCGGATGAAGTTCTCAAACGCCTCCAAGACCATGCTGTCGATGTAGACGACGTAGTCCTTCCAGGACTGGCTGGTCGTGACCGCACGGAACAGCTCCGCGTTTTCCTGCCAGCAGACCCCGCGGTTGGCGGCCGCCTCAACGGCCCGGCGGTCCCCTCCCCGTCAGGGTCCACAAGGACTCGGGGCGCCCTGCCCGCGCCCACGGTCCCAACACTCGGTGCTTCTCGCTTCCTGAGTGTTCACGTCAAAACCGACCAACACACGAGCTGGATGCCACGGCCGCCGAGGGCGGCGCCCGCGAGGACCCGGCACGGCCAGGGACCCAGGCAGAGACGCCGGACGCCAGGCCAGCAGGGCCGTGGGCTCCCGGGCCGTGAGCGTGCCGGCCAGCAGGTGCACCCGCACTGCGGCCCCACTGAGGTGTTGGCACCGTCAGGCCGGGCACCGCATCCAGTGAGCCTCGCCCCCGGGCTGGGCCGCCGCCTCGGGAGGTCACCAGAGCCTCACGCCACGCGTGCCCTCCAGCACGGACCCCGGGAGACGAGTTCGGGGACCTTGTGGAGGGTGTCCCCTGTCCACACCCACTCCGTGCAGGGACGGGCACAGGAGGGGAACACCGAGCAAGAGAACCGGCCTCAGAGGCCGCTATTTCACGACAAGCCTCTGGGGTCACAGAGTGCAGGCTCTGGACCGCGGCACCGTTGCCATGGGAACCCTCGCCCTCGCGTCCCGGGCCTCACCGCCACCATGGCCTGGATCTTGACCCCCGCCTCCTTGACCGCCGTGTAGCGCTTGTTCAGGTTGGTCAGCCGCCCGTCCAGGTCCAGCAGGGCCTCCTTCTTGTTGTCCTTCCTTTCGAACATGGGGTTGGCCGACCAGTCCTGAGAGGGCGTGAGGGAGCGTCTGGAGGCGCGGCTCCGGCCTCGCTCCTGGCAGGCCAGCGCCCTGGGTGCTGGGCCTCAAAGCCAGTCGGGGTCTCGGAGGATGGACGATGGCACAGCGTCCCCCTCCTCCGGGAGGCCGCCCCCCCCAGGCCGCGTGTGAGCCCCCCGCCCCGCCCCCTGCGGGCCCGCCGCCGCTGCGCCGTCGGGTGACCACCTTCATGGCCTGGGCGATGCTGTCTATGTTCTGCTTGGCCTTCTGCATCCGGCTCTGCAGGTTGTGCAGGAGCTCCCGCATCTCCTGGATGTACTCGAGCACGCCTGGAAGCCAGCGCCCAGCCGTTAGCGGGAGGGCACGCCGCGGCCGGCTCGGCATGTGGTGTTAGAGCCGCGCCTGGAAAACTCCTCTGCTCCTCTGGAGCACGGAGTCCCCAACGGGCCAGCCCCCCGCCCCCCGGCACTCCAGACCCCTGAGGCTCAGGGCCCGCCTGTGCCCAGCCCTGACCGCCACAGAGGGCGGGAGGTGAGCGGCCAGAAAGAGACGCGCTTGGGGAGAAAGGAGAGAAAAGAATCATGGGACTTCCTTCCCCAGAAGAGCCCGCGGGCCCCGGTTCAGACGAGCGGACAGTCCTGCCTTCTCCTAGAGAGTGTGGAGGCGAGACACGGCGGCGGAGGCACAAAAGAGGGCAGGAGGCAAGGCTGGAGGTCTCGATGGAGGGGTGCCCACCAGCGTGGGTCCCGGGCACAGGGGGAGCTGGGGAAGGCCCTTCTGCCTGGTCCACTTCTTTCTGCTCCTGCGACGCCGGCCCTGAGCCGGCTGCCACGGGCACCGGCCCTGCCTCCGCGGTGCCCGCCTCTGGCCAGTCCAGCTGGGAAACGGAGGCCCTTGGTGCTCCCCACGGAGCCTCTGCAGGCTCCACAGCTGTTCAGGGGCTGGGCGGGCGGGGGCACCACGCTTTGGCCAACACATGGCCCCGTGGCAGTCAAAGCTGACCCACCAGCCCCGGCCGGCATGGCTCAGTGGTTGAGCATTGACCTATGAACCAGGAGGTCCTGGTTCCATTCCCCATCAGGGCATTTGCCCGGTTGCGGGGTCCATCCCCAGTAGGGGGCGTGCAGAAGGCAGCTGATCAACGATCTCTCTCATCATTGATGTTTCTCTCCAGCCCCTCTCCCTTCCTCTCTGAAATCAATAAACACACATTTAAAAAAAAAAAAAAGCCGATGCAGCAGCCAGAAGGCAGAAGCAGCCCGCCCCGCCCCCACCTCGGCCCAGGCGGCCAGGCCGGGCGGGTACCTTCGCCGTTCCAGAAGAGCGTGGTCTCGGCCGTCAGCAGCTTGACGTCGATCCCTTCCAGCTCCGCCTTGATGAGGGGGAACTCCACCTCCATCACCGTGGTCTTTATCTGCCCAACACACAAGCCGGGCCGGGCCTCTGTTCCACCAAACCCGCCGGCGCCCCGTGCCCCCGAGGAGGACAGCTCCGTTCAGAACTGTTTTATCCCCCAGGATCCATGCGTGTACTTAGCTCATTCATCACCCGTGCTACGGGGTAGAAAGAGCAGGAAGCATGGTAATGAAAACCGGTGCGTGGTCCCCAAGTCCCCTGGGCTTAGAACGGGCGGGGAGGGGGGAGGGGTAACTGGGCCCTGCTGGCTCGGGCCTCTCCTCGGTCCCCAGGCGGACGTCGACGTTCGGTCACTCGGGGGCATCGGCGTTAACAGCAGCACCGGTTCTGTCCGGTCCGGGTCAGTGTGCCCGCCCTCAGAAGCTAATTTAGTGCTTGAAAACCTCCCCCCACAGACGAGGAAGGAAGGAGGGCGGGAGCAGATCTCTGAATTGCTCCCCAGAACAGGCACCCGGGAGCCCCAGCTCGCAACCTCCCGTGTCCTGTGTGCCTCTCCAAGGGCGCGTGTGTCTGCGGTGAGGGGCGCGCGCAGCATTAAAATCGCGCACCGGGCGCACCGGGCACCGACAGTGCGCCTCTCGGAGTCCCTCTTCACCGGCATCGGCACTGCCCACGGCCCCCGCGTCTCCCGCCTCCCGCCCACCAACGCCGTCGAGCGTTTTCAGAGGATTCACGCGGAGAAACCGTGGGCCAGGGCAGAGGGCCCGGCGGGCAGGCCGCGAGGGTGGGCCCCGGATGCGTGTCCGGAGTCCTGAGCGCGTCCGCGGGGAATCGGGACCCACGGGCTCACCTCGTTGTACCAGCCGACGATGAGCTCCAAGTTGCCCACGAACTTCCGGAAGGTCTCGTACTGCGAGAACAGGGTCTCGGCGCTGTGCGGGATCGCCTTCTGTTGCTGGAAGTTCAGGTACTTGACCTCTCTCAGCACTGCCACCAGCTGAGGCCCACGGAGATGCGGAGCCGGTCGGGGGGTGGTGTGGGGGGGGGAGAAATACTTTAGTTTCTCATTCTTCCGTTTCAATTATTTTATTTATTTATTTATTTATTTATAAATATATTTTATTGATTTTTACAGAGAAGAAGGGAGAGGGATAGAGTTAGAAACATTGATGAGAGAGAAACACCGATCAGCTGCCTCCTGCACACCTCCCACTGGGGATGTGCCTGCAACCAAGGCACATGCCCTTGACCAGAATCGAACCCGGGACCCTTCAGTCCGCAGGCTGACGCTCTATCCACTGAGCCAAACCGGTTTCGGCTCAATTATTTTTTTTTAATATAAATTCTCAGATTGACGTTTCCGCGCGGGGTCCCCTGGGCGGCCCTGCTTTCAGCCAGTGCGCGTGCTGAAGCCGCCTCCAGGCGCAACTGCTCCGTCTCAGATCGGAAACAGATCCCGAGCGAACTTGAAACAAAAACGAAAAAGGCCCGGCCGGCGGGGCGCAGTGGGTGAGCGTTGACCTAGGAACCAGGAGGACACGGTTCGATTCCTGGTTCGGACACGGGCCGGGGTGTGGGCTCGATCCCAGTAGGGGGCGTGCAGGAGGCAGCCGATCCATGATGTTTCTCTCTCATCACTGATGTCTCTCTCTCTCTCTCTCCTTCTCCCTTCCTCTCTGGAATCAATAAAAAATAGATTCTAAAAAATCTAAATGGTCCTAGCCAAAATCTAAATTATCCACTGGTGTGTCTCAGTGGATAGAGCCTTGGCCTGCAGACTGAAGGGTCCTGGGTTCGATTCCCGGTCAGGGCACAGGCCCTGGTTGCAGGCTCGATCCCCAGTGTGGGGCGTGCAGGAGGCAGCCTATCCATGATTCTCTCTCATCATTGATGTTTCTATCTCTCTCCCTTTCCCTTCCTCTCTGAAATGAACTTAAATATATATATATATTTTAAAGATCTAAATTCTCCCAAAGGGCATTAGCTAGTAAAATAGATTAAAATTAAAAATACACACAAAAAACAAAGGCTTCAAAGACACAGCCTTAGCCCAGCATGACGTCACCCCCGCGCGTAGAGGCCACCCCCCCCAGAGGCCACCCCTGAGGCCACGCCCCCCGAGGCCACCCCCACCGCAGAGGCCACGCCCCTGCAGAAGCCACACCCCACCCCTTGCAGAGGCCCACGCACCGCAAAGGCCACACACCCCCCAGAGGCCACACCCCCTGCAGAGGCCACACCCCCCAGAGGCCCGCGCACCGCTTTGCTGAAGTTGACGCGGATGAGGCGCGAGGCGTCGCGCTGCAGGAGCGGCTGGCCCAGGTTGAAGCGGCAGTCCTCGTCCACGCGCGACACCCACTGCTGGTAGATGCGCTCGCGGTAGCTGCGCAGCAGCTCCATCATCTCGTCGTACTTCTGGTAGATGAGCTTGGCCTCCGAGCTGGCCATGACCCTGGGGTGGGGGACGGGTGAGGGCCGCAGCCTCTCCCCGCGGAGACACCGAGGCCGTGCGCCGGGGCCGGGGAAGCCCAGCGAGAACCCTGGGCAGCGGGGCCCGCGGCCGGGGCTGGATTCATAGCGACCCCCCCCCCCCCGCCCCCCGTTTTCTCCGTGCCTGCTGTCGGGCCCACGGGAGAAGCCAAGCATGCTCCCAGGGAGAAGGCACCCGGGGGTGGGGGGAGGCCTGGGGGTGTGGGCCGTGGGACCCGCCCGGCCGCCCGCCCCGCGGCTGCGCCCCGCTCACGGGTGGTCGATGTGCTTCAGGTCCCGCATGGGCACCTCCAGGCGCTCCTGCAGCTCCAGGCTCCACTTGAGCTGCCCGGCCACGGGGGGCATGTTGCGGTGGATCGGCGGGATGTGCCCGGCGGCCGAGGCTGCGAGCTGGGCGTCGTACAGGACCTTCGTGTTGTCCAGCTCGGCGTCGAACAGCTCCAGCATGACGGAGTAGCGGGGCACCACCTCGGCCAGGATCAGCGGCCGCTCCAGGAGGCTCCCGCACATGTACAGCAGCTGCGGGGGAGGCGGCTTCAGTGGGCCCAGCCCCGGCTCGGGAGGGAGAAGGAAATGCACGCCCAGCGCAGCCACCGGTGAGACGGAGCCGCTGGGAGTCTCGTGGGGACACACACGGAGCCCCTGGCTTCTAACCCAACAGCACACAGTAGGTCCACAGCCTGGGGATATGCACCCCGGATGCACCAGTGCTCCCCAGGGCTCCCTAAAGCCCTCATCCTCTCAAGTGCTAACAGGCCCTGGCTGGTGTGGCCCAGTGGGTAGAGCGTCGGTCTGAGGACTGAAGGGTCCCGGGTTCAATTCCCAATCAGGGCACATACCCAGGGTTGCGGGCTCCGTCCCCAGTGGGGGGCGTGCAGGAGGCAGCCCATCCGTGATTCTCTCTCATCACTGATGTTTCTCTCTCTCTCCCCCTCTCCCTTCTGCTCTGAGATAAAAATATATATTTTTAAAAATATGTTCTCATGCTGAAACCGGTTTGGCTCAGTGGATAGAGCGTCGGCCTGCGGACTGAAGGGTCCCAGGTTCGATTCCGGTCAAGGGCATGTGCCTTGGTTGCGGGCACATCCCCAGTAGGGGGTGTGCAGGAGGCAGCTGATAGATGTTTCTCTCCCATCGATGTTTCTAACTCTCTATCCCTCTCTCTTCCTCTCTGTAAAAAATCAATAAAATATATTTTTAAAAATATGTTCTCAGAGGAGAATGATACCAAAATCGTAAAATAAATAAACAAGTGCTGATGGAGTCCCACCGACTCTCCCGTCGGCGCCCAGGCCTCCTGACCGGGGCTGAAGAACATGCAGTTCCTCTCCGAAGTCCGGTCCGTGTGGGCGGCTCCGTTGTCATCGCCCTTCGCCCTCCAGCCTCTGTTCCCGGGGAGGACGGGAGGGGCAGGAGAGGCACCCGGCCGGTCACTCCGAGACGGGCCCCAAGCTGCCCCAGGGCTTCCCGGCCCACGAGCTCCGAGACACCGGATCGGGCCCCACGCCCGGGGGCCCCTCTTCAAGCCCAAGTGAGGGCGTCCGGCAGGCGGTCCGCGCCGCCCGCGTACCTTCGCGCAGGACTCGATGGAGTTGCTGTCGTCGAAGGCCTGGCAGAAGATGGTGGCCAGCCTCCTGTCCAGGTCTTGAATTTTGGTCTCAAAATCAGCGTAATCGTTATCGAAACCCTAAAAGCGAATTCAAACGTCACCTCTTTTCTTAAAAAAACTGCTTCTAGTGATTTTAGAGAGAGGAAGGAAGGAAGGAAGGGAGGGAGGAAGAGAGAGAGAGAGAGAGAGAGAGAGAGAGAGAGAGAGAAACATTGATGTGAGAGATCAGCATTGTACGCCCTCTACTGGGGATTGAGCCCACAACCTGGGCGTGTGCCTGGCACGGGAGGACGCTCACCACTGAGCACACCGGCCAAGGCAAAACGTCGACCTCCTAATCAGCATGCGAAGCCAGTGGTGCTCACCCTAACACCCCGACTGGCCCCGCTGGCCAGATTCGGGGTGACCCCTCAGCTGAGCACGCTCACTGCTGGGACCTCCTCACGGCAGAGCTGTTGGGAGGTCCTCCGCCCCACACGCCCCGCCCGCCGTGTGCCTCCCGCTCCGGGGGCCTCGGCCATCGCCCCCGCCCGCCGTGTGCCTCCCGCTCGGGGGGCCTCGGCCACCGCCCCCGCCGGCCCACCCACCGAATCTCCCGGGTCCAAGGGGTCGTATTTGCAGTCGACGAAGACCTTCACCAGCTCGAAGACCTCCTCGTGGATCTGCGTGACCAGGCTGCCCAGGATGCTGCCGCGCACGCCGCCCAGCTCGATCTTCTCCAGCTTCAGGAACTCGATGGCCGTCCTGTAAAGGTCCTGGCGGAGGAGCGGCCGGGCGCCATCAGCTCGGCCAGAGCCACCGTCTTGGAACTAAGGTGGGCGCTCGGCCACGCCCGGTGCCGGGCTCTCCCCCCCCCCCCCCCCCGGACCCGGCCTGGCTGCCACGGCCCACAGGGCGGGGGCTGAACAGCAAGGCCATTCCTCACCCTCCCTCCCGCCAAAGCCCCTCTCGTCCGGAATCTTCACCCCAACTCAGAATGGGTGACACGGGACCACGGCTGCGTGGCCAGGAGCTCGGCTGGGACCCCGGGTCCTCGGGCTGGAGGACCCTCTGTGACGAGGGCGTGGCTGAGGCCAGACGCGCCTTCCCGGGCCACGGCCGGTGGCGCCCCCACAGAACCCCTGCTCAGTGGTTCCAGGGTGGTTCCCCTTTTCATGGTGGGCACACCGTGCTCACCAAGTTACAGAGCCAGGGGCCGAGCTGTCTGACCTCGCGTCTCCCCTCTGCTCCCAGGGCACCACCTGGACCCCGACGTTTTGTGTCACTAGCTGCTCACGGGCAGGAGCCACAGCGCGGGCACTTCGTGCTCAGCTCACAGCTCCGGGCGGGAGGCGGCTGGCCCGACTGCTGGGTGTCCCCGTGACATGGATGGGAGGGGGAGGGGAGACGCCTGTCCTCAGGTGAGGGCCGCCCTGACGTGCCGGCAAAGCTGAGCCCGGCTTCACCTTTACCTCAATGGTCTGGATGCGACGGAAGAAAGAATTCATCCTGGAAAACGCGAGAGAAGACGGGAACTCCCAAGGCACAGGCTCCTTGTCCTGGGTGGGGGCGGGGAGGGGGAAGAGGGGGAGAGAGAGAGGCTGAGCCTGCCTCCCACCTTCGCCCGCCCCCACCTGGGCGACCCGCCCGCTGCCCACGGCCGGCTCCGGGTCCGAGCGCGGGCGCCGCACCTTGAAGAAGAGCTTCATGTTGGCGCAGCAGAACTGGTAGGTGCGGTAGAGCCCCTTGAGCACCGACACCGACAGGGAGATGCCGTTCAGCACCTCCTCGATCTCTCCCTGCAGGCCCTTCAGCACCTCGTCCGGGCCCAGGTAGGTCCGCGTCTGCGTGAACACAAGACGGGGCGCAGCTCTGACGGGCCCACTGCCCGGGGGCTGTCAGGCGGGTAGGAAACCAGCCACCACGGGCGGGACCTGCTTCTCGGGACACGGCCCGCCTGCCGCCCCCCACCTGGCCCTCCTCCCTGGTCACAGGTGACTAGGCCCTCCAGGTGGGGCTGCGGGGAGGTGTGGGGGGCGGGTCCGGGCCGCAGTGCCCTGCGGGGCCTGCAGACAGGGCTGTGGGCACGATCTGAATACCCACAGGCAGGCGGGCGGCTGGTGCAAAGGAGAAGGGAAGGGAATCGGGTTGAGGGAGACGGAGCAGCTCAGCACAGGACCCCAGGACCCCACAGAGCTCAGCCCCCTTCCTTTTCTCCTCCCTCCAACATGGGGGGCTGGCAGAGCCCAGGTCTCAGGAGAGCTCCGGGGCCCCCAGGGCCCAGCACCCCGCGCCGGCCGTGGCCTGTGCGCCCTGCGGGGCCGTGGCGGGCGGCTACCATGTCCATGATCTGGTTGCAGAACTCCTGCAGGATGACGATGACCCGGGAGGGCGTGTTGTAGTGCTTGGAGGTGGCCCAGATGAGGCAGATGGTGTTCAGCACCTTGGCGATGAAGGTCGGGAGCTGCAGGGACACGCAGGGCGCTCTGTCGTGACATCTCAGCTGTCCCCCCAGGGGGAGACCCCACCGCGGAGGGAGAGACACCGCTCCCGGGACGCGAGCCCCGGCCCGGCCGGTGGCCTTCCTCTCGCTGACGGGACGTACCGCCGTGAAGTCCGCCTGCTCCATCTCCTCCAGCAAGATCTGCAGGGGCTTCAGGTGCAGGACGATGTCGTTGGCCTCCTTCAGCCCTGCACACAACCAACAAGGCCAAGGCCAAGGTCACGTGCGCATCCACATGGGAGAGAAGTCCAGCCCACCGCCGCTGGTCAGACAAAACCCGGCGGGCTCTGTTAGGGAGCCCTGCTCCCTCAGAACAGCAGCTTTGCCCAGCCCGTGTGGCTCCGTGGTCAAGCATCGACCTATGAACCAGGAGGTCACGGTTCGATTCCCGGACAGGGCACGGGCCCAGGTTGCAGGCTCCATCCCGTGTGGGGCGTGCAGGAGGCAGCTGATGCATGATTCTCTCTCCTCATTGCTGTTTCTCTCTCTGAAACCAATAAAAATATATTTAAAAACACACACACAGGAGCTTCCTCAGAAGTGGGGGCCAGGAAGCTGCTGCTCATGGAAGGGGGCGGCCAGGCCCCGGGGTTGGCGCCCTGCCCCGGCCCTCCTCGGGGCCCCGCACCGTCAGTGACGCTCATGTACACGTTCTGCAGGGCTGGCCAGTAGCAGCTCTGGGCTTTCTCCAGGATCTCCACTATCCTGTTCACCTTGGGCCTGTTCAGCTGCGGGGCGACAACAAGAAAATAGCTTTTCAGGAGAACGCGCAGCCTGACCCTGCGTCCGGGGCGCCGAGGCACCAACTCGGGGGAGCTGAGTCCCCTCAGGCTCCGGGGGGGGGGGTCAGCCAGAGAGGCCGGGCGCCCGGTCACCGGTGGGGGCGGGGTCACCTGGTCATGGATGCACTGCAGGTTCTTCAGCCGGGCGTCCCAGAACTCGAACTCGACCCGGGGCAGCGGGTTCAGCCCGTCCAGCAGGGCCTGGGCCGAGTCTTTGCTCAGCACGTCCCGGATCTGGTGGGACCAGTCGATGACGATGGTCTCGATGGAGTGCAACAGGGTGCTGTCCAGCGAGGGGAGCCTGCAAGGCAGGGGTGGGGGGATGCCAGGCCTGCCCGACGGGGCTCCAGCCGCCCTGCCCCGACCTCCCTCTGACAGGGCCCCCAACACCCACCAGCAGCCCTGAGCCCCACCTCCCACCCCAGGCTCCTCCTCACAGCCACCTGGGGAGGCTGGAGGGCTCCCCCGTCTCCCGGCGAGGAGAGAGCCTGAGCAAATGGGGGTGCGCTCAGAGAGGCCGGCTCCCCCCAGAAACAGAAGACCAGCTTTGGAAGACCATGTCCGACATGGTGCCTGCTGGCCATTCCCATCGGGGCTCAGTGGCCCACGGAGGACCTGCCCATACGGCGAGCCCCGGAGCGGCCACCCTCGGGGGTGAGCAGTGGAAGGAGCCATCGCCCGGGCAGCTCCGGGAGCCTCACACACCAGCAGCTGCACGTGGGGGTCAGGCACGTGGGGGCCCCCGGGAGTGCCATCCCCACCTGCTGGATATCCCTGCCAGGCCCCTCAGTGCCCTGGGTACCCACACCCTAAAGCTGGGGTCCCCTCTCCTGGCTGGGGGACACATGTGACATGACGTTGGACCGGCCCAGGTACGTGATGGGGAGGGCTCCCGTGTCCCGTCTGTCCGGCCCTGTGTCCTCCGCCCGGGCTCCGCGCCCCGTCTCGCCCCCGTGTCTCGCGGGCCGCAGGGCCGTCCCGGCGCGCCCACCTCTCCAGGGACTCCAGCGTGCCGTCCAGGCTCTCCAGGTGCTCGGGGATGGGCAGCAGCGTCTTGCCCCGGATCTTGCCCCCCATCACGAACATCTCGTTCTTGAGCCGGTGCACCTGCTTCACCAGGTCCTCCGAGACGACGCGGGGCCACCCGCTCATGTTCTCGCTCTGGTTCAGCAGGGAGTAGAGGACCTGCAAGGACAGGGTCTGCGTCGGCCGGGCCGGCTCCCGCTCCACGACGCCCAGGCAGACTGCGCGGCGAGCGCGGTGCGGGCCCGGGGACACCGCGCCCTCTCCTGTGCCAGGGGGTGGGGCACCACTTTTTCTGCCAAGTGGATAGAGCGTCGGACGGAAGGGCCCAGATTTGATTCTGGTCAAGGGCACGTACCTGGGTTGCAGGCTCCATCCCTGGCCCCGGTCCGGGCATGGGGGAGGCAACCAATCGATGTCTTTCTCACATCGATGTTCTCTCTCTGCCTCTCCCCCTCCCTCCCCCTCCCTCTAAAGATCAACGGGAAGCATCCCCCAGCCTCCCAGCCGGCGGGAGGTCCTGCTAGATCACAGGTGTCCCAGCCACCTGGGGGCGTGGGGCCTGTCCTCCTGCCATTCTAACCAGCTCCCCCGCCAGGCAGGTGGCCGGGCACCACCCTTGGGAAGTGGGGCTCCAGGCCCATCACGGACGGTACGAGGAACAGAGGCCGCTCCTCCCGGGCCCCCAGCCCCGCCGGCCCGGCAGCCGCCTGGCGCGCACCTCCTCCACCACGGCGATGAGCTGGTCCACGGGGGCGGGGCTGATGTCCCCGTAGATGAGCGACTCCTTGATGTTGGTCTTGTTGACGTTCCCCGGCTTCTTCTTGATGAAGTAGACGCCCTTGGCCTTGAGGCTGGCGGGGAAGCCCAGGCAGGGCACGATCATGCCGGCGGCGTTGAGCGTCAGCACCAGCACCAGCACGTCGGGCTTGTCGAAGAACTCCATGAAGAGCATGAGGTTCTCCTCGGCGCCCAGCAGCTTGCCCCACTTGTCGGGCTTGAACTTGAGGAGGAGGGCGGCGATGCCCTCCAGGTACTCGAAGCGGGCGTCCGGCGTGATGGTCATGTTGACCTCACTGCCACCAGGGCCCTGGCAAAGGGGCAGGCGCACGGATGCGGCATCGCAGCTCGCCTCCTGCGGTGCCCGCCAGCCCCCGACCGGCCCCAGCCCCCGACCGGCCCCAGCCCCCGACCGGCCCCAGCCCCCCGACCAGTCCCAGCACCCCCACCCCACCCCGACCGGCCGCAGTCCCCCGACCAGTCCCAGCCCCCCGATCAGTCCCAGCACCCCCACCCCACCCTGACCGGCCCCAGCCCCCCGACCCCGACCGGGCCCGAGCAGGAGCAGAGCTTCTTCTGGGCAGGTGACCGGTCCCCGTCCTCTGGGGCCTGGGTCCCCCTCCCCTGGCCGAGGGCCCCTCACCAGCTGACGGCAAACGCTGCCCAGGGGCCAGCAGGGCACACTGACGGGCACTCCTCCTGAGATCAGCAAAGGAAATGGCTTCCTTCCCTCAAACGGCTCCAACTGCCACAGAACCCTAGGTCCCCTCGGCTCCAGGGCTTCTAGAACCTTCTGGGGACCTGAGTGGCGGGCGGTGGAGCAGAGGACAGCCCTCACTCCCGCCACCGAGGAAAGGCCCGGATGCGAGGTCTCCACCTCCACCCACGGCGCAGCCTGGGCCCGGAGCTGGGGAGGCGGCTGTGCCCTGGGGCACCCGGGACGGAGGCGCTGCCTGCCCGGTGCTCACGCCGGCCGGCCCTGGGTCCCTTCCTCTTCCGTTCCTGCCATCATCTGACTCGGTCGTTAAAAGTATATACTTTTATTGGTTTCAGAGAAGAAGGGAGAGGGAGAGATTGGCCGCCTCCTGCACGCCCCATACTGAGGGTCGAGCCCGCAACCCGGGCCTGTGCCCCGACCGGGAATCGAACCGTGACCTCCTGGTTCCTAGGTCGACGGTCCACCACGGAGACGCGCGGCGGGCTGGACTCGGGCATTTGGTGCCTTCACCTCCTCTGGGGGCGGTTTGCAACATGAGATCGAGGTCTTAGCCAGGCCCCTCCACCAGAATGTCCCGGGTCTGCGTCCGAGACACAAGGATCAGGCACGTGAGGCGAAGCCATGGTCGTGGCAGGGGCCTGGGGGACCCCCGTGGCTTTCAAACCGCAGCGCTCTGCCTGGAGGGGAGGAGAGACGCGGGGGAGCGTGCCGCCAAGCGAAGGACACGGAGAGGGACCCACTCACTCCAGGGCACAAGGGACCGTCCGGCACGAATCCACGGTCCACCCTGCCGTGGCCGCAGCGAGGCCTCGGGAACGGCCGGAAGCGTCCTGACCGGAGCTCTGCTGGCCGCGCTGCCTGCGATCACGGGCTAGGGAGGCCCCGGTGGGGCGTCACTCCCTCCCTGCCCCCCTCCCTCCTGCGGTCACAGCCCCCACAGCTCACCCTCCACGCCCTGCCCCCCGGGAGAGCCCTTCCCCCTGCTGACCAGTCTCAGGCAGACACGGCCCACGTTAACTACAATTTCAGGGCAATTTCCCGGGGGCGGGGGGCTCTGGCAGACAGCGGGGGCAAGGCCATCTGGGGCTCCTCACTGGCCCAGCGCGGGCACGCGCGCGCGCGCGCGCACACACACACGCACACACACACACACACACACACCCTGGTTCTGTAACACAAAGAAACACTTTAACAAGAAATGAGACAATAGCCATTGCTGAGCAACGTTCTTCCTGCAGAGCCTACAGTTTTGAGAAGCAGCTGTTAGGAATTATCTCCATGGCTGCACTGATCTTCGTCGCCAAACACAACAGAACCGTCTCACCTGCTGACGCCCCTCCTGCTCGCTCACGGTGAGTCTTCCTGCTGCTTCAGAAACCCTCCCCGGGACTGTCCCAGGGGCTGTGACCATTTTTTTTTTTGCTTGGCAAAAATAATTTAATATTCCACTTAAGCGGTGGCCTGGGGCCTGCCTGTCACTTGGCCCAAGTCCCTAGCCCAGCCCACTGGGACTGTGACCATTTTATCGAACATCTGAAAAGGAAACTTCCTCCTCTTCATTTACTTTCTTTACCTAAAAAGCTTTTTTATAAGAATTTGTTTGAGCCCAATGGATGGCCTTCTGGGAACTGAGACCCAGCGCTCTCCTCCCCGTCGTTGATAAGGAAACCTGGCCGGCCAGCAGGAGGGAGATGGAACCTTACTGGCCGGTGTTTAACTGCCTCGTTGGCAGATGAGCCTGGAAAATGGACGTGTGATGTAATAACAGAGCGTCGTCCACCTCTACCCGCGGGGCCGCGGGAGCTCAGCTCGCCCAACGCGACCCCATCAGGAGCCACGCCACGAGCCCTGGAAAGTTCTTTTGGCTTCTGACAAGAGCCACCAAAACTGCGGGGGCTGGGAAGCCCCCCCCCACACACACAGCGGGATGCTGACAGGCTCCCCCGACTCCGCGCAGAGGGCGCTGTCTATCGGACGGGCGTTCATCAGCAAAGCAGGCGCCGGACCGTCCGTGGAACCTGTCAGCGTGATTGACACGCCAGCTCTGAACAGGTGCCCAGATGCCCCGGGGTGGGCACAGGTGAGCAGCCCTCCCTCGGCCAGAGCGGCCCCCACCCAGGGGGCAACGTCTCCGAGCTAGAGCCACCTGACAGGCCCGTGTGCGTGTCAGGGTTCCCACCCCGAGGTCAGAAGTTATGCTGGGAGCCCTGCAGGCGCTCACAGGTGCCGGGCCGGCGGGCTGAGCTGCCATCACGGACATGCGGCCGAGGGTGGCCCTTCAGACCCTGCGCCCGTGACCACGCTGACGGCGCTCCACTCGGGACAGCGAGTTAGCCGAGCCCGGGGGTTAGAGCTTCGTCTCATAAACCATCAGCATGAGTGGCCACCTGTTACACCAAATGTCGTCCTGTGAACCACCGACGCCACGATGGATGCGTGTTTTTAAATGGATTTTTATTGATTTCAGAGAGGAAGGGAGATAGAAACCTCAGCGATGAGAGAATCCCGGATCGGCTGCCTCCTGCACGCCCCACACTGGGGATCAAGCCTGCAAACCGGGCACGTGCCCTGACCGGGCATCGAACCGTGACCTCCTGGCTCATAGATTGACCTCAACCTCTGAGCCATGTGGCTGGGCGACACACGTGTGCTTGTGCAGTGACCGCTGTGGGCGACACACGTGTGCTTGTGCAGTGACCGCTGTGGGCGACACACGTGTGCTTGTGCAGTGACCGCTGTGGGCGACACACGTGTGCTTGTGCAGTGACCGCTGTGGGCGACACACGTGTGCTTGTACAGTGACCGCTGTGGGTGACATACGTGTGCTTGTACAGTGACCGCTGTGGGTGACATACGTGTGCTTGTACAGTGACCGCTGTGGGTGACATACGTGTGCTTGTGCAGTGACCGCTGTGGGTGACATACGTGTGCTTGTACAGTGACCGCTGTGGGTGACATACGTGTGCTTGTGCAGTGACTGCTGTGGGTGACATACGTGTGCTTGTACAGTGACCGCTGTGGGTGACATACGTGTGCTTGTACAGTGACTGCTGTGGGTGACATACGTGTGCTTGTACAGTGACCGCTGTGGGCGACACACGTGTGCTTGTGCAGTGACCGCTGTGGGCGACACACGTGTGCTTGTACAGTGACCGCTGTGGGTGACATACGTGTGCTTGTACAGTGACCGCTGTGGGTGACATACGTGTGCTTGTACAGTGACCGCTGTGGGTGACATACGTGTGCTTGTGCAGTGACCGCTGTGGGTGACATACGTGTGCTTGTACAGTGACCGCTGTGGGTGACATACGTGTGCTTGTGCAGTGACCGCTGTGGGTGACATACGTGTGCTTGTACAGTGACCGCTGTGGGTGACATACGTGTGCTTGTACAGTGACCGCTGTGGGTGACATACGTGTGCTTGTGCAGTGACCGCTGTGGGTGACATACGTGTGCTTGTACAGTGACCGCTGTGGGTGACATACGTGTGCTTGTGCAGTGACTGCTGTGGGTGACATACGTGTGCTTGTACAGTGACCGCTGTGGGTGACATACGTGTGCTTGTACAGTGACTGCTGTGGGTGACATACGTGTGCTTGTGCAGTGACTGCTGTGGGTGACATACGTGTGCTTGTACAGTGACTGCTGTGGGTGACATACGTGTGCTTGTGCAGTGACTGCTGTGGGTGACATACGTGTGCTTGTGCAGTGACCGCTGTGGGTGACATACGTGTGCTTGTACAGTGACCGCTGTGGGTGACATACGTGTGCTTGTGCAGTGACCGCTGTGGGTGACATACGTGTGCTTGTACAGTGACCGCTGTGGGTGACATACGTGTGCTTGTACAGTGACCGCTGTGGGTGACATATGTGTGCTTGTGCAGTGACCGCTGTGGGTGACACACGTGTGCTTGTACAGTGACCGCTGTGGGTGACATACGTGTGCTTGTGCAGTGACCGCTGTGGGTGACACACGTGTGCTTGTGCAGTGACCGCTGTGGGCGACACACGTGTGCTTGTGCAGTGACCGCTGTGGGCGACACACGTGTGCTTGTGCAGTGACCGCTGTGGGCGACACACGTGTGCTTGTGCAGTGACCGCTGTGGGCGACACACGTGTGCTTGTACAGTGACCGCTGTGGGTGACATACGTGTGCTTGTACAGTGACCGCTGTGGGTGACATACGTGTGCTTGTACAGTGACCGCTGTGGGTGACATACGTGTGCTTGTGCAGTGACCGCTGTGGGTGACATACGTGTGCTTGTACAGTGACCGCTGTGGGTGACATACGTGTGCTTGTGCAGTGACCGCTGTGGGTGACATACGTGTGCTTGTACAGTGACCGCTGTGGGTGACATACGTGTGCTTGTACAGTGACTGCTGTGGGTGACATACGTGTGCTTGTGCAGTGACTGCTGTGGGTGACATACGTGTGCTTGTACAGTGACTGCTGTGGGTGACATACGTGTGCTTGTACAGTGACCGCTGTGGGTGACATACGTGTGCTTGTGCAGTGACCGCTGTGGGTGACACACGTGTGCTTGTGCAGTGACCGCTGTGGGCGACACACGTGTGCTTGTGCAGTGACCGCTGTGGGTGACACACGTGTGCTTGTACAGTGACCGCTGTGGGTGACACACGTGTGCTTGTGCAGTGACCGCTGTGGGCGACACACGTGTGCTTGTGCAGTGACCGCTGTGGGTGACACACGTGTGCTTGTACAGTGACCGCTGTGGGTGACATACGTGTGCTTGTACAGTGACCGCTGTGGGTGACATACGTGTGCTTGTGCAGTGACCGCTGTGGGCGACACACGTGTGCTTGTGCAGTGACCGCTGTGGGTGACATACGTGTGCTTGTGCAGTGACCGCTGTGGGTGACATACGTGTGCTTGTGCAGTGACCACTGTGGGTGACATACATGTGCTTGTGCAGTGACCGCTGTGGGCGACACACGTGTGCTTGTGCAGTGACCGCTGTGGCAGCCAGGGTGCGGCCGCTGCCTCCACAGGCCGGGGCTTTGCGGAGAGCCCCACGCTCCCCCGGGGCCCAGCCCTGGCACGCAGGGCCCAGGGCCCACAGAGGACGGACCTGGATCCAGACACTCTCACTACCCGGGAGTGGGTCACGCGGCGCCCATCCTCCCTCTGCCCGTGGAACAGGCAGGGCCCTCGACAGAGGCCCGAGAGCCGGGCGGCCCGGATGGCGCCAGAAGCCCCGCAGAGCGTCCCGACGGCCTGGGACCGGGCTCGTCCCCGCTCACCGAGCTCTCCGGGCCTCCAAGCCCGTGTGCAGGGCCAGGCGCCGCCCGTCCTGGCGGTTTAGGAGGAGACACTCGTGGGCGTTGCGGAGCCGGGAGACACGGCTGTGAAAGGAAACGGTGTGGTGATGCGAAACGGCAAGCCGGGCGACGGAGAACGTTCCTTTCCCACCAGAGGCCCGTGCGGCGACAGGCAGGTGCTGACAGGGACACAGCAGGGGTGGGGGGACTCCCCAGATCTTACCGAGGGGCAGAGCAGCCCAGGGGAGGGGGAGAGGGGCTCCCAAGGGGAGTCGGGTCTGTGAGAAGCGCGGGGGCTCAGTGGGAGGCAGGGGAGCGGACGGGCGAGGGGACAGACAGACCCAGATGGCCACGCGCGGGCAGACTGGAGTTTATTTGCTGCACTTCCTTGGCGCTAGTTTACAAAGAAAAAGCCCAACCAAACAAAACAACTGGGATAATCATTATAATTCTTTAAAAACCCTGTCAACAGCTTTCTTTATATTTTATATTTTCACAAACTTTTTTTAAACAAATACAAAATAATCTGAAAGGAGAAAACTATACATGATAATTTACACCTCTGATAAATAGACTAATACTGACGCCCCGGCAGGGGGAGGGCTCGGCCCCGCCCGAGGCGGCCTGGACTCCGCGCTCGGCCTGAAGTTCAGGTTCCAGCCGGACCTGTCGCCTTCATGGGCTCCAGCGTAAAAGCGCCTGAAGCCACTCCAGGGAGAACCTATCCCAGTGATGGCGAACCTATGACACACGTGTCAGCACTGACACGCGTAGCCATTTCTGATGACACGCGGCCGCATGCCGAGGATGAAACATTTGCTGCTCCTGAGGATGAAACATTTGCGACTAGAGTCTTGGAGTTAGTTTTTTCCTCAAAGTGACACACTGCCCGAGTTATGCTCAGTGTTTTGGTGAAGTCTGACACACCGAGCTCACAAGGTTGCCCGTCACTGAGGGCCCCAGAGCCCCCCACACTCCCACCTGCCCTTTCCCGAAAGCTATTTCCAGAGATGCGAGCGCCCTCCGGTCTGGCTGCGGGCGACAGGAGCCGGTCCCTGAGAGAAGGCAGGGCCGGGCCGGAGCGGCCCTTCACCCCACAGGCCGGAGGGCGGGCCCGCCCCGTCAGAAGGGGCAGCGAAGCCACAGCACGGGCCGCTGCCGCCCTGCTCCCTGCCCCGCGGGCCGACCTGGGCTGTGTCCAGGGAGGGGTGCACAGGAAGGTGCAGGCGGGAGGGGAGGCCGCCCTCCCGAGGAGCCGGGCCGGGGGAAGCAGAGCCACACGGGACTCCCGCGGCCCGGGCTCTGCGGGCCGCACAGTCGGTTATGAGGTGTTGAGCGCAGAAACGCGCTTTCTATTCTAAAGCCCCGCGGGCGTGGATGCCGAGAGCCGAGCAGCAAGAGGATCTGGCAGGTGCTCCCCGCTCAGCACTCCTGGTGCCCGGGACACGGCGGCCCAGGCGGTGTGCCAGGGTCACGTCCCTGCTGCTCCTCTGTCGCCGGCCCTTGGCAGCTGCCCGGGGAGAAGCCTCCCCGCCGACGGGCAGGATGCACGCGTACAGCTCTGCTTCGTCTTCCTCTTTAAAAACAAAACCGAAACTGTGTCTTTACGGGACGTGGCTTCTCTTCCCTGCGCGTTCTCGACGTGACACTGTGAGGCACGGGTCCTGAGCGGCTGGAGGCTTCCTCCCGGGAACCCGAGCGGCACTGTCCCGGGGCTCAGCCGCGGCCGCTGAGCGGAGACTGCGCGGGCTCTGCCGGAGAGAAGGCCCGGCCCGCCCAGCGGCCCCCACTCGAAACAAACGGCGAAGCTGAAGCAGGAGCAGGGCGGCGCCGTCCCCGCGCTCAGTGTCTCTTGGTGGAGGACACTTTCTTCTTCCGCGTGGCCAGCATCTCGTAGAAGGGGTCCCTGCTGATGGCCGCCCTGGAACGGAAAGGGGGTGGAGAGGCTGAGGAAGGCGAGGACCCCTGTGCCTGCGCCCTGCCTGCCAAGGCCCGCAGCGGCCCAGCCCGTGCCGCCCACCCGTCGTGTCCGCAAGACGGCTAAGGGGAGACGTGGTGCAGGCGACGAGCCAGGGGGTGCTCATAGGGACGGACGGGACGCACTCTCTCAGCTGTGGTCTAACTCGGGGAGACAGGCGTGTGCTTCAGTCCCATGACGGCAGCTGGCATCCATCAGGGCAGTGATGCCCGCGACCCAGCCAGCCCAGCGGCACCTGGTGCTCTCGGAGGGCGGCCAGTCTGCCCGCGTCTGTTTAAATGTTTGCATTGATGTCAGAGAGGAAGGGAGAGAGACATCAATGACGAGGGAATCATCCATCAGCTGCCTCCTGCGTGCCCCGCACTGGGGATCGAGCCCGTGACCAGGAAAGGAACCATGACCTCCTGGTTCATAGGTCAATGCTCAGCCACTGAGCCACGCCGGCCGGGCCTGGGTCACTTCTGAGTGCCTGCACTACCGCTCCACAACCAGGGCCCGGCACTGGGCCCAGCACCGGAGGGGCAGCGCGAGCGCCCGCCGAGCCGTCCTCCTGTCCTCCAGGCCGAGCTCGGAAAGGCGTGGGTCTGCACTCATTTCCAGGGGAGCGCGGCCAGGCGCCAACTGCTCCAGGGCAGCCCCCAGCCCGGGCCCGCCGGCTCTGCCCTGACCGGTACGTGCAGCTCCTGCGAGGATGGGGCGGTCACCAGCGACGCTGTCGTGAGCAATGTCCCCAGGGCTCCTTGGGGACGGCAGAACGGGCAGCGCCCACAGCGTGTCCCGGGGGACCTCCGAGGTTAGAGGGGTGTCGTCTGCTCACAGCCTGACTGGCCCGCATGGCGCTGGCTTTAGTGGAGATGCCGCAAAAAGGGCAAAGACTACGGAGCGCCAGACCCTCAGGACAGGCGGGCCTCGCGGGACATCGCCCATCCCCCTGCCTCGAGTCAGTGTGGCCTCCTGGTCTCCAGGGAGTCGGAGGCCGCCACAGGGAGACGCTCGGGGAGCAGCTGGGGCACAGCTGACGGACGGGGTGCCGGAGGGGAGAGCGAGGCCGCGCAGGAGGCCGTGCCCGGAGAGCAGCAGCAGCTCGCACGCGGCAGGGCAGCGCCCTCACAGGCTTCGCAGGCAGAACGGGGCAAGCCCGCCCGGGAGCACCTCCTGCGCGGCAGGGACGTGAGCGAGCCGGCCCGCGGCTGTCTGCACCTGCACAGGAGCCTGGCCCCCAGGCCCCCCAGGTAGCACCCAGGTCACAGGAAAGTGACCTGCGGCCCCATCGCCCCCCGGGCTTCACCGCCAGGAGCACGCGCACGGGGAAGCGGGCGGGCGGGCGCGCCTACCTGATGCGTTTGACCCACTCCTCCTTCTCCTCGGGCGTCGGGGCGGAGATGCGGTACACGGTGTGGTTGCCCTCCACCACGCGCCCGTCCGCCTCCGTCTTGCAGGCCTTGATGACCTGGTCCTTGCTGTCCGGGATGTACAGCTCGAAGCAGTTCTGGAACCAGAGCGGTGGTCTAAGCGATGCTGAGCACGCGGGAACGACCTCGCCCCGAGCCTCCACGCGGACCCCAACAGGCCGCGTGTGCCCCTGGGGGAGCGAGGGGCTGGTGTGGACGCTGAGACTGAGGCTGCGTCTAACCAGGCCCCTGGGCAGACCGCCAGACCAGCAGCTCTACGGGCGCCGGGACGAAGGCGGAGCCAGCAGCAAGGCCACGACGCGCGAGGCCCGCCGCTCCCGCCAGGCATCCGACCGAGTGCCGCTGCCCCGGGGCGGGACGACCACCATGGATGGTCTGTTCTTCCGCCCGCTGAGCGCCACTCACTAACAGGCGGCCTAGGGCCTCGGCTTTGGATTGAACACTAAACCCAAGGCACGCCGGTCCTCTCCCGCCTGCGTCTGTCACGTAGCCCCTGCGCTTCCTTGGTGAAGGGCCGCACACCCACGCCTGCCGCCCCGCCCCCGTCTCATCGCAAGCACTCACGGGCTTTTTGGAGTCCTCCACCTCCCGGATGCTCAGGTTCTCCAGCGGGATGATCCCCCGGGGCTCCTTGTCCTGCGGGGGTTGGGAGCTTAGGCTCAGTGGGCGACACCCGGCTCCATGCCCCCTTCCCCATGGGCCTTCTCCCGCCTCAGCTGGGTCCACATCGATGCTCACACAAGGACAGGGTCAGAAACCCCGTGGGTGCTGTCTCAGCACCACATGAGTCCCCAGCACCACGTGAGTCCCCAGCACCACGTGAGTCCCCAGCACCACGTGAGTCCCCAGCACCAGAGGCCTCGGCAAAGAGCACGCCCAGGGGTCCGGGCTGGCCCTGGCAGGAAGAGGTGGCGCTGCCTACCCTGCTCACCGGGCAGGCCTCAGTTCTGGAGTCAGCCTCCCCCAAAGGCCCTCGTCTAGTCCGAGGAGCCCCAGAGCCGGCCGGGGCTAGAGCTGTGTCACAGGGCATTACCCGCTCAGTATCGCCTCTCCTCAAACAGAGCGCCCCCTCGTCAACACTCCCAGGACCCACAAGGGCACCTCAACTCCTGCCCGGGACAAAGCAGCCCTGTGGCCCCCTCTCTGGCCCTCCTGCTGGGCTTCCAAGCTCAGAGGAGCTGGTGATCCCACAGGTACCTCCACACAGCCAGCCAGACAGCTCCACACAGCCAGACAGGTGACACACAGCCGGACAGACAGCTCCACACAGCCGGACAGATAGGTGACACACACAGCCAGCCAGGTGACACACACAGCCAGCCAGGTGACACACAGCCGGACAGACAGCTGACAGCCCGGCCCCAGCCCAGGCGCCCGCGGCAGCTCACCGTCGTGTACTCGAAGTAGTACAGGCAGTTGTCGGTCAGAATGAACCAGCGGCGTTTCCAGGTCTTGACCCGGCCACCTGAGGACAAGAAGAGATGCGTGTGGGACGGGAGGCGCCGGGCAGGGCGGCCCGCAGCACACAGCCCCTCCAGGCGAGGAGGAGCAAGGGCAGGGCCCGGGCACACGGGGACCATGGCAAGCTTACAGCGGTGACAAGACACAGCAGACAGAAGCACCGTTCGCGAGTGCAGTGTGTGGTACAAGCACAGCAAGCAAGCCAGGCGGCGCCGAGACGAGGCGGGGACAGCGATGAGGATGAGCGCGGGGTGGGGGGAGGCCGGGACGCGAGGGCACGCAGCGCAGGTCTGACTGGGGCTGGGAGCTTCTCTCAAACACAACGAGGGAGAGGCCAGCCTCGTCCGCGATGCAGCCCCGCATGGAGCTGCTGCCTCCGGAGGGGAGGGAACGGGGAGGACACGCCATCCCGTCGCCGTGGAACCAGCTCTCCTGGACGGGGGACCGCACCCTCCTGAGGCCGTGAACCCCACACCAGCTCCCGCCTCCGGACCAGTGTCCTCACCGGGGACGCCCCAGAGTCCTGTCTCGGGGGGCTCCTGGCAGCAGGGCTGTGCTCAGGGGAGACTTGCAGCCAACAAGCAGACGGCCTCCTGAGCACCGAGTGCAGCCGAGAGGGGGCTCCTTTGTCCTCAGCGAGAAACACGCAAGTGGCCTGACGTCCGGGAAGGTGGCCCGGGAGGGAGATGGCCTGGCTGCGTGGACAAGCCCTCCGGCCTCGGGCACGACCATGGCCCATCCTTTCCCTCCACTGACGCCCAGTCGAGGGAAAGCTCTGCGCGAGCCTACAGTGACCCGGAGGCCTCAGTGCTGCCGGGCCAGGCTCTGCCCGCCGCACGTCACCTGGGGGAGCAGAGCACCCCCTCCCCAATCCGCACAGGAGGCGAGGGCATGTGCGCAGCCAGCGCGCCCCGGCTCGCTCTCCTCCCTCCTCGCAGAGACGGCGGCTTGGGGGAGCGTTTCCCACCACCCGGGGGTGCCTGCGGGGGTGAGCGAGTGTCGCGAGAGAGCCTGCAGCGTAGGTCCCTGTGCAGGGCGGGCTCTGCGTGGACCTGAGCCCCGGGAGGGAAGGGCTGACCACTGGCATCAAGGCTGAATGGCACAGCCTCGGCCAGGGGCGGGGTGGGCCACCGCCTGTGCTGGGCCGGGCAGGCTGCCCTCTCCCCACAGCGGTCAGGTACGTGAGCGCGTGCCTCTGGGCCCGAGGCGAGGGTGGGGCCATGGATGGAGATGTGACATGCACGTGGCAATGGGAGGGCTGGGCAGATCGAAGGCATGAGGAAAGGAAGACGTGGATTTACTCAGAACTGGAGCTCGTTGGATAGAAAAAGGGTCCCTCCCCATTTTGGGGTCCGAGAGCTCAGCTCTTCCACCTCTTGGGCCTCCATCCCCACAGGACTCAGCACCCAGGACACCTGGCCCCTCGCTGATGACCATGCACTCCCCGCGCGGGACCCGGGGACTCGGGGCTCAGGAGGCCATGGGAGGCCGATGCCAGAGGGAAGGGGGCGTCTAGCAGCAAAGCAAAGCTGGGAGCCCTCCCCGACGGGAAGGCCGGCCGGCCCTGAGCACCTGCGGCGGCAGACTCCGCCAGGCAGCGCCACCGCGTCCGGGGGGACACTGGGAAGGCGCAGACGTGGACAAGCAGACAGGTCAGTGCGCGCCGAGGACAGTCCCCGTGGAACTCACAGGGCCACACGGCTCAGGTCCCACCCGAGGGGAGGCAGAGGCGGCTGTGCCGGCATCGGCACCTGCCAGCCCCGACGCTGCCATACGTCGCCGTCCCGTGGCTCTTTCTCCGGGCGGCTCTGGGACGTTGAGGAGCCCCTCACTTGGGAAACCACGTTCCCCAAACCAGCGAGTGCAAAGGGGACCCCGACAGCTAACTAAGGCCGGCCTGCGGGGTTTAGTGACGCCTCATTGAAAGAGGAGGGAGACAGACAAAACAGAAAGAGCCAAGCCCGGCTGGTGTGGCTCAGTGGCTGAGTGTCGACCTATGAACCAAGAGGTCGCCAGTTCGCTTCCCAGTCAGCACAGAGGCCTGGGTTGTGGGCTGGATCCCAGTTGGGGGGGGGGGGGCGTGCAGGAGGCAGCTCATCAGTGATTCTCTCTCATCGTTGATGTTTCTCTCTCTCCCTCTCCCTTCCTCTCTCTGAAGTCAATACATATATATTTATAAAAATAACTTAGTAATAAAAATATAAAAAACAGAGCCGCGGCGGAATGCCCTCCCCAGCACCTGGGACGTGAAGCAAAGGGTGTTGGGCGTTTCGGGTTCTGTCTCCGTTCAGCCCACGTGGCGTCGCCCTGCGTTTAGGAAATGCGTCCCCTCCCCAGGTGCCTCCTGGCCACGGTGGACGGAGCCCCGGCGCTGGGACATCAGAACGCCCCTCTCCCTGTAGAGGAGACTTCTCAGCACAGGGCGAGGGTCCCACCGGCACAGCCACCGTGGCCGAGGAGGAGTCGGGGTCCCCTCGCTTCTCGCACTGCCGCCCGCAGGGCAGCTACTGCACCTGGCGCCTCCCTGCCTGGCCACCGGGCGCCACTCCTCCACGGGACCCGGACCTGCCCCGTTCCCCAGGGACTGTACGAGAAGTTAGAAGCGGCATTAACACTACCACCAGCAATTAAAAACAGACCACCGAAGTGACACCACCAGCAGGCTGAGCAGTCACAGCGCTGGGCAGAGCGAGCGAGCGAGCAGGGCGAGGGGTTACATACCTCCTGGAGTTGGGGGCAAGGAAAAGGAGAGCCAAAATCATGGAAACATACAAATGAGGGAGAAAAGAAAATTAAAACAAAGAAATGAAATCCACCTCCTTAGTCTCAGTGCACTGCATTAGTCATTCAGGACTGCTGGGGGAGGGGTGCGGGGCGGGGCACACAGAACCACCTGCCGTGCTGCTGCCTGGCCACACCCACGGGAAAGGCGGGCCCCCACGTGCCCCCTGTCAGCCCTCACGAAGCAGCCGCAGACCGTGGTCCCGCACCCCGCAGAGTGAGGAGACGGGGAAGCGGCCTTCCTTCAGCTGGTGGCACTTTTTAGTGTGTGTGAGAACGCACACGCACAAACCCATGAATGCACGTGTGCGTGTGTGTACACGAGAGTACAGGTTCTGTGGCGATACAGACACACACACACCATGCCAGGCGGCTGGACCCGCCCTTGGGGAACACCCGTGAAGACCCGAGGACGGGTGGTGGGGCTTTGGGAAAGGAATGCAGTGACCTAACAATCGAGACCACCCTTAAACTTCTTTTTAAAAAACACGGGAGCCTCATGCATCTGCGTGTCCTGGTGCAAGCACCGAGGCGATCCTTTGCTGGTCTAATCTCAGCCTCGCGGGCAACGCGTCAGCGTTCACACACCTCTCGCTGGAGGGACGTACATGCAGACCTGGCTGCCTGCTCACTGTCCAGCAGCTCCCTCTACACCGAGCCGCGTGGCACTGAGGGCGCAGAGCAGCGTGGCTGCCTCTGATTGGTAAGCGAGAGCCCGAACCTCAAGGACCCACTGGCCAGAGTGGACGGAGCGCTGGCTACGTCGGGAGCCCAGGCCTCCCCGCAGCTTTACAAGCGCACGGCCGAGTCATTGGGCATGAACACGGGCCTGGGCGGTGCTTTCGGGGGAAGTGGAGGCCCTGCCCTGTCCCCCTCACCAGTACGCCCAGGTGCGTCAGCAGCAGCTGAGCAGCGACTTCACCTTCCCGCCTCCCGGTGGCAGCTGCAATGGGCAGCAGGACCCGCTACCAACGCCCTGACGGTGTGGGCCTGGGCTGGCCAAGGCCGAGGCAGAACAAAGCACTCTCAGCGGCCACACCCTGCCATCGCCACGTCCAGGTCCCTCTGGGATCTGAACGACTGATGAAACCATCACGCGGGACACGCCTGGAAGCCCCCGCCCCCCTCCCGGTGACTCAGTCCCTTCCCGGCCACATCCCCGCCGTCGAGCTCCCGGGCGCCACCGGGAGGAGTAACTTGTTTTCCGAATGGAGGGCATTAGCGTGGCTGGGTCGGGGGTGCTGCGGGGTGCACGCAGCCGGGCCGAGGTTCGCCATGCACACGCCCGTGGAGCCAGATGCAGAGCATGATGATGCTGGGGGTGCGGGGTGCACGTGTGTGATGGGAAGTAGAGATGGACGCAGCTGGCCACGGCCAGGGAGCGAGAGGGGGCGGGGAAGAGGAAGGACCAGCGCGTGGGGTGCAAATGCACGCGGCTGTTTCAAGGAGCGGGCAGTCCCGCCCCACACTCTGGGTCCCCTGGGGCACTGACTGGCTTCCATTTCCTTTCTGCAGGTGGGTCTCGTGGTAACAGAATGAATGCACCCCGAAGGCCCTCCACAGCACCTCCGTGGCCACCCATGTTCCCACGCTCGTGCACGCATGTGCGCGCGCCCTCACGGGCTCTGAGTCCGGGGCTGAGCGGCGGCGTCACTCACCGAGCTTCAGCAGCCAGCCCTCGCGGTCCGGGTTGAAGAAGGTGTGCGTGAGGTCGTTGCCGTCGTCCTCCGGGATTTTGAAGGGCTCGTTTTTGATGCTCTCGTAGAGGTTCTGGGAGAGACGACACTGCTGCCTCTGGTTCTAGAACACGCCCGCCCCGTGCCTCCCCCGCACAGCACCCCGCGCCGGCGGCCACCCCGCTCCGGGCACTAAGCACAGAGGGCAGCTCCTGCCGCAGGCGGCTCCGCAGACTAAACAAGACGCCGCCGCGGGCCAGCCCAGGGGGCGAGAAAGCAGCGGCTTCCCGCCAGCTTCCCGTCCACAAACCCCTCGTCCTGGCCCTGGCCGGCCTCCCACCGGCTCCTCAGGGAACGCGCACCACTCAGTGCGAGCAACGGCCGGCGCGCACTCACCCGCAGCAGCTCCTCGGGCAGGTCCCCGCCGTCGTTGATGCCGCGGTTCATGGCAATGAACCTCTCCACTGTGGGCTTGTCTTTGACGTTGGGGTTGTGCAGGCTGGTGTTCAGCATGATGATGGCGAACGAGAGGACATAGCACGTGTCTAGAGAGAAGCGGAGAGGCGCTCAGAAGTGCCCACGGAGGAGCAGGGCGTGCGGTGGTGTCAAGGCCGCTGGCCGGGACACGTCGGCGCCTGGCACGCTGGCACTGGGTAGCGGGGCCGCTCCAGGAGGGCCAGGCGACAGACAGTATCCAGGACTCAAAGGGGCTCCTTTCTCAGACCTTAACAGATGGCACCCTGCAGAGCATCGGGCAAACCATGCAACGCGAGAGAAAATCCGTTCCCCATCACCCCCCCACCTGGCGGGAACCTATTTTATTTACTCCCGTCTACGTGGCCCTCCAGCGGGAACACATGGCCAGTGTCCGCACTGAGCCACGCTGTGACTAAACTGGAATTAAAACAGGTACATAGTTTGAGTCCCGATCTCATTAGCATTTTCCTTTATCAATAAAAACTTTCAAAAACATGACTTTTAAGTGACATAAGTTAGAGAGACCACAATTTACACGCCTCCTCCCGATGCTGGGTTTCTGGGGGTTCCTGCTTTTTCCTGCTGTCAACGCCGCCTCATCGGCGCACTCAGCATGCGCCCGCCCTCTCCCTGCCAACGCCCACAGGCCGGGGGGAGCCCGCGAGGCCCTACCCGTGGACTGGAACACGCCGGGGTTGCACTGGCAGTAGCGCTGGGCGAACGCCTCCATCATCCGGTCGATCTTCTGCGCCTCTCCCGGCAGCCGGAAGCTCCACAGGAACTGCCTGCGAGGGGACACGCGGTCACGGTCACGCGGTCACGCGGCGGGGCGCCCTGCTCCCCGTGCCCCGCCTCCCGGGCCGGGCTCCTGCGGTAACTCCGCTCGGACGCCAACGCGCCGGCGCACGTCCGTCCCGGCACAGGCGAGGCCGCAGGGAGCAGTGGCATCGGCTTTCCCCGTGAGGAGGCCTGGCCGCCTGAGAATCACCAGGACTGACACGCGGCACCGCCATCTTGGTGAGCCGGCAGGCGGAGCACGGGGGGGGGGGGGGTGCAGGCCAGAGCCTCCCGCCTCCCGGTGGCCCGTGGCCACGTTGCCCTGTCCGCCAGTGAAGCGCAGGAGGCGGGCACTCTGCCCCCGAGGCCGGGAGGACACCCCGGTCATTTCTCAGCACAACGAGCAGGTTTAGTGAGAACTAAAGTTCACTTTTTCTAAAATGAAGTGCACAGGTACCTACTTCCTGCTCCAGGTCTAAATTAAAGTGTTTTCTAAACTAAAAATTAGAGAAAAGACTTCAAATTCTAAATACACGTCCATCTCCAGAAAGAATATTAACTGAAGAACCTGAGGCGAGGTTTTGCAAAGTTTGCCCTCAGAACACACGTGGTTCCCTCACTTTCACCCCCATCGTCCCCGTCACCGCCGCAGAGGGCTTCTCTTAGGGCTCTTCCGGGCCTCCACAACCCCAGCGCTGCCATTTCCCCACAGAGCCCCCTGGAGGCAGTACCACCCCCACAGAGCCCCTGGGAGGCAGTGCCCCCCCCACAGTGCCCCTGGGAGGCAGTGCCCCCCCACAGAGCCCCTGGGAGGCAGTGCCCCCCCCACAGAGCCCCTGGGAGGCAGTGCCACCCCCACAGAGCCCCCTGGGAGGCAGTGCCCCCCCCACAGAGCCCCTGGGAGGCAGTGCCACCCCCACAGAGCCCCTGGGAGGCAGTGCCCCCCCCACAGTGCCCCCTGGGAGGCAGTGCCCCCCCCACAGAGCCCTTGGGAGGCAGTGCTCCCTGGGAGGCAGGAGCTGGGACCTGGCCCCGCTCAGGCGTCGCTCGCCTGCACTCACCGCAGCGCCTGGACCAGGTTCAGGTCGGTGAACTCGTGTAAGCCCACGAACGCGTGGAGAACCTGGATGTTAAACTCGTCTCTATCAAGAAAAACAAGACACGGGGTTGGGGGAGGATGGGGGTGGGGAAGGCAGGCGTCAGACCCTGGAGTCCAAGGGCGTCCCATGCCCACCCCCAGCCGGGCGTTTCCACGCCCCCGAGCTCCGCCTCCTATGGGCCAGGGAGGGGGCACCGTCTCCTTGCGTACTGCAGAGCGGACGAGGCGCCCTCACACCGCGGCACACCAGCTGCTGCCCAGGGCCATGCCCCTCAGCCCGGGAGGATGCTGCTGCCTCAGGGCAAACTGTCATCAAGAGCCCAGCATTCTCAGCCGGCCAGTGTGGCTCAGTGGTTGAGAGTCGACCCATGAACCAAGAGGTCACCGGTTCGATTCCAGGTCAGGGCACATGCCCAGGTTGCGGGCTCCATCCCCAGTGCGGGGTGTGCAGGAGGCAGCCGATGGATGTCTCTCTCATCGATGTTTCTATCTCTCCCTCTCCCTTCCCCTCTCTCTAAAACCAATAATAAAACAACATGTAAAAAGAGTAGCCAGCATTCTGAGGCTTTCCATGGAACTCCGCCTCCAGCTCTCCTTCACGTGCCCCAGGCCTCACCTCTCCCCCAGGTAGTCCCCGATGGCTGTTTTGTTGAGCCCCTCGCCTTTATACAAGAACTGGGCGATGTCCTCACAGGTGTTCTTCAGCAGGTCATTCTCTATCAAGAACTGGATCCCCTAAAAAACGCAATAAAGATGTGGTGATGCTCACCCCAGAAACATCTAGAAAGGAAGCAGGAGGGCACGGGACGAGGGGTGTGGTGCCCTGGACGCAGGGGAGTGTACGATAAGCACTGCTGCTGACAGCGCCGGGCCGCCACGTGGGCTGAGCCCACCACGGCGGGTGAGCGGAACCAGTACCCTGAGAGCCTGGGGCTCCGGCCCGTCCTTCTCTCTTACCTTTTTAGGGTCCATGTTAAATTTTTTCCTGCCCATGGCCACCTGCTTGTTCCTCTGCATGTTCTTCCTATAAAACAACCCCAGCAGCCACGTCAGTGCCCGCACCCAGAGGGTCTGAAAGACCAACGTGCCTCCCAGGCGCTCGCAGTGATGCGGGCTGAGGGGTCTGCGGGAGCGCGGTGTGCCGCACACCCAGGAGGCCTCGCCCGACCGGGCCTGCTCGCGCTCCTTCCACTCGGGGCTGTTTCACATGGTGTCTGAACTCCATTACCCCTTCTTCCCCACCACACACTACCCCAGGCTAGTGTCCCGAGACGGCCAGCAGCTTGCCGAGTTGTGCAACTTCCCCACCAGCCAGTCTTCACACGTTTGTCCCCCAAGAAGCAGAAGTCACCCCCAGCTGTTCGTCCCTTCTCCTGCCGGTAGACACTGAACTATTTCCGTTTGGGCTACCTATATATATAAAAAGCCAGCGACCGGAACACCGTAAGGACCAGAACGACTGGTCGCTATGACGCCCACTGCGGCCAGCAAAGGCCAGATCAGGGGGTGGGGCCGGCCGACCAACCTCCTGCAGCCCCTCCTCCCACCCAGCCCACCCCAGATTGGCCCCTCCACCCCAATCAGGGGCAGGGCCAGCTGGCCAACTGCCTGTGGCCCCTCCCCGCAGCCGCCTGTCCCCGATGGGCCCCCACCAACCCTATAGGCCCGCAGCCCCTCCCCCATCAGCTCCACCCCCAATCAACCGCCCCCCCACACTCCGATCAGGGGCAGGGCCAGCTGGCCAACCACCCATGCCCCTCCCCCAGGCCGCTGGTCCCCGATCGGCCCCCCCATCCCATATGGGGGTGGAGCCAACCTGCCAACCACCCACAGCCCTCCCCCACCCCCATCAGCCCCCACCACTCCAATCGGCCTGTGGCCCCTCCCCCCAGCCAGCTCTGCGCCCAATTGGCTCCCCCCACACCAATCGGGAGTGGGGCTGGCCAGCCAACTTCCCTCGGCCCCTCCCCCCAGCCAGCCTGGCCATGATTGGGCCCCGATTGGGGCGGGCCGGCTGGCCAACCTCCCGCCATCTCCTCCTCCCGCCAGGCCCGCCCCTATCCGCCCCGACCCGGGGCCAGGCTGGCCGGGCCCCACCGGTGCAGGAATCGGTGCACTGGGCCTCTAGTTTCAGATAAGGGTGCTCTGACCCTCCCTGCACAAGGCTTCCTTTCCCGAGTAAACCACCTGCATGTGGCTCTGCGGGGCACAGCGTGGGTTTGCGTGTGACCTGAGAGACGGCCACAGTGCTGGCTCCCTGGCTGCCCCTTCTCCTCACCCGCCTCCCGACAGGAGCTGCCAGGCTCTCCCCCTCGGCCACTGGGTGCGGGGGGCAGCCTGCGGCAGGTCCGGGTGCGTCTCTTCTGACCAGTGGTGGCGAGCGTTTTCCCTGTGTCTACTGCACACAGCTTCTTGGAGAAAGTGTCTTTTCAAGTTTTTTGCCACTTTTTATTTGGACTGTCTTTTTTTTCAAGTTGTATGCATTCTTTATGTACTGGTATATATTCTGGATGCAAATCCTCAAACACAGGTATTGCAAACATGTGTTCCTTGTCTGTACAGTATCTCTTTTAAGAACAGAAACTTTACATTTGGTGAGCTCCAATGTATCCCTTTCTTTTAAGCTACAGCTTTTAAAAATGCAAAGGAGGCGCGAGCTAGAACGGACACCCAGAGGCTGAGTAGCGAGCTGGCCCCTGGACGGGCAGCCTCCCCGACCCCCTGCACTGCCCCGCGCGCTCCACGCCCCGCAGACGGAAGCCGGGGGTCAGGCTTGAAAACAGCCCTGCGTGGGTGCGACAGCCCGGACGCATCCAGCAGTTCCCGCGGCCCGGGCGCCCCTTCAAACTACTCTCATTCCCAACGCTCCCGCGGCGGGAAGAAAGCGCAGCCGCGCTCGCCCTGTGCCGGGACTCCTTGTCCTCGCGGCCAGGTCAGCGTCAGGACGCGCCAACAGCTCGCCATGGGCCCGCACGGGCACGCAGCTCCTCACCCAGCGCCAGAGCGGGCAGCTCCCGCAAGAGCGAGGGCACGAAGGGTCGGGACTGCCAGTTCTCCAGTCAACCCTGCCGACCCCCGCGCCCTCGCCTCCTGGGGTCGCACGGGAGGAACAGCAAGGCGGCCCGCACTGCACGCGCTCGCGGGACCTGCGCGGCAATGGCCGGTGTGTGTGCGGGCAGCCGCGCCACCCCCACCGCCACGGGCACACTCACCTCTCCTCCGTGGAGCCCAGGTTTTCAATTTCATTGGCCACTTCCGCTATCTCATCCTTCAGCCTCTGCAAAACACACAGACCGTCACCGCGTCCTCCCGCCGAGTCCCCCGCGCTCAGTCCAGCGAAGAGCCAACTAAAGCCACGTGCAGCCAGCCAGCCCCACCATGGCCCGCCGGAGACGCTGCCTCCCTCTCCCCCGCGGCCCGCAGACCGAGCACGCAGCGGCCGCCTCTCCCCAGGACCGAGGCCGGGCCTCCGGGGTCAACCCGGCCGCCACACAGCCAAGGGAAGGCAGCCCCCCCACCGGCCCCCCGCCCCGGCTCTGCTTCCCGCTCCTCGCGCAGGTGAGCGGCCCAGCCGGAGGGTCACCGCGGGGCAAGGCTCCCCCAGCGTCAGCGGGGAAACGGGCATCAGAGAGAGGGCAGTGACCACGACACTGACAGCACCGAGCAGGAGTCTGCGCTCTGCACCCCTCCCGCCGCCCAGCGCTGCCACCTGCGTGTGGCTGCCCGACAGCCAAGGGGTGGCTCTGCCCAGGGACCTAGAGCAGCACTGCTCGCGATCTGGGGCTGACCAGGGGGCTGACCGACTGTAGGGCTGACCGACCGCGGGGCTGACCGACTGTAGGGCTGACCGACCGCGGGGCTGACGGACTGTAGGGCTGACCGGGGGGCTGACCGACCGGGGGGCTGACCGACCGCGGGGCTGACCGACCGCGGGGCTGACCGACTGTAGGGCTGACCAACTGTAGGGCTGACTGTAGGGCTGACCGACCGCGGGGCTGACTGACTGTAGGGCTGACCGACTGTAGGGCTGACTGACTGCGGGGCTGACCGGCCGCGGGGCTGAGCGACCGTGGGGCTGAACGACCGGGGGGCTGAGCAACCGTAGGGCTCACCTACTGGGGGGCTGACTCAACGGGGGACTGAGCGACGGGGGGGGGGGTGGGGGTGGCGGGCTGAGCGACTGCGGGGCCGGGGGCTGCCTGCGGACTCGGGGACCAGCAGCTGCGCCGGGCCCTGCACAACCAGGAGCTCAGCGCCGCCGGCCACCTGTCCGCAGGTGTCTTCCCGCTGGTCTTACAGACGAAGAAACTGAGTTCAAGGGACCGAGATGCTCGGAGCCACTCGCCCAGGAGGCGGCAGCACCAGGCCGGACGTGGTCCACTGCGCCCTGGCACCGCCTCACCGGCAGCTGCGGAGCCTGAGCCGCTCCCGGCCCGACCCCTCACCTGAGCCCCCGTCCCTCCTGCCACGCAATGACTCCCCACACCCACACTCTGCCCCGCGCTGTGAGTGGGGGACACTGCGGGCAACACCCCCCCCCGCCCCCCGCGGCCGCGCCTACCTGGATGTCGGCCAGCAGCTCCTGCTTCCGGCGCCGGATGTTCTCCAGCTCCTGCCGCTCCTCGGCAGTCAGGTCGCTGGGCACTGCGGGGGGAGGAGGCGCGTGAGAAAGCTGTCCTCTCGCCAAGCGCAGCCCAGGCCTCGGAGGACCAAGCTCCCGCAGATTCACAGGAAGAGGCTGGGCACGGAGAGGCGAGGGGGACCCTGCCCGAAGGGAGGGCCGGGGAGAGGCTGCCTCAGGGCAGGTGGGGGTGAGGGTGGGGGTGAGGAGAGGGTGAGGGTGAGGGGAGGTGGAGAGGAGGGGGAGAGGGGAAGGGAGGGGGAGGGGAGGGGAGGGGGGAGGTTGAGGTGAGGCTAGCGGGAAGGGAGGGGAGCAGAGCCAGCCCCTGCCCCCCCACAACGGTGCTTCAGGCCCTGGTTAACCAATCTCCTCGGCCCGCCCCCTGTGAGTCCAGCTGCCCAGGAATGACCCGTGACACACTCAGGTCGGGGGATGGCAAAGCCGCAGGCTGGGTGCCTCGGGGGGCAGAGAGGCTGCACACGCACAGAGAACAACCCTCGAAGGACACCCCCACCTGAGGCCAGTGCTGCGCCCGGGGACGGGGTTTGGGGGCTCTTTCCGCTCTGACCCGCTCCAGCTGGCTTGCTGTTTGACACGCGCTTACCCTGAGCACAGCGCTGCCCCCGCAGCTCCCGCCCAGCCCTCCGCGCCCAGGGGGGGCAGGGCACCAGCAGCCCCGCTCACCCCCACCCACTAGGTCACCGCACACGTCGGCCCACTGTGCGCCCGCTTCATCACCGGCCACGGGGCCGCCCTCGCCCTCCCGGGCTGCTTGGGGAGGACGGCCACGCGCAAACAGCGCCAGACACCTCTGTGCCCCAAGCAGGCGCCTGCGTGGGTCAGCTAACGCATGGTGTGGCGGCCGAGGGCCACGCGTGGCTGCTGAGCGCTTGGAATGTGACGAGCCCGGTGGGAGCTGTGCTGAGACACACCCCAGTCTTATACGAAACAGCAGGCCCTCGCTTGAATGTCTTACCAGGGCCACCCACGGACCTGCCTTCTAAGGGAAACCTACCGTCTTGCTCTCACAGGGGCCCCGAGAAGGGACCACGGCGGACGGGGCCGTGAGGGCAGTCAGGGTCACACCACTGTGGCCGGCCGAGAGGAACCCACCCACCCACAGGGCCGTTGCTCGCCCCCCCACTCGCCCCCGCGTTCCATAAACATCGCGCACCTGCTGCGGGCTCATCGCTGCGTCGGAACCGCCGGGCTTCCCTCTCCCGCTTCCCTCGCCTCTAGAAAAGCGTCATGACACCCAAGCCCCACAGCGAGACACCATGACCCCGCGCCCTCCCTCCCAGCAAGGCCGCAGGCTCCGGCGCCACCCGTACTTTCTGTCGCTTTGCTGAGGGTCAGCACTGGCGCTCGCCCCCGGAGCTGATTGTGGCTTCCCCAGTGCAGAGTCCCAGGCCAGCCCCGCTGTGCCCGCACGGGTCCTGGAGAACTCGGGGTGAGCGTCCCCATGCTGCCTCGGGAGGATGCGGGGCTGATAACAAATCAGCTCCATCAGCCAAAAGCCACCGGAGAAACGCCACGCCCCCGAGCGCGTGCCAGGCCTTGAGGGGTTCTGGTCCACGGAGACCAGGGTTCCCTTTAAGAAACCAGTTTCCGGGGGTTCTAGACAACAAACAGCCACGGAAACATAACATGGTCACGAGGGACGTGCAATCAGGTCCCCGTGAGCCCCGCCCCGCCCCGCGGAGATCGCAGGCCCCTGTGCGAGGCTGCAGGGCAGAGCTGCCGTGGGGGACGGGGGTGTCCAGGCTGCTGTGCCCCCGAGACGCCCCGTCTCATCGTCCCAGCTGGCACCGCGGTGGCTCTCTGTGCCCCGGGATTTAGTCCAGGCAAAACCACAAGCGCTGGACCCCCTGTGCGCGAGCAGCAAGCGTGGGAACGGGTCCGCGGGGCCTCCCGGAGGAGGAGGGAAGGCCCACCTGGCGGGGGCGGCTTCCGAGGTTCTCGCCAAAACCACTGACCCCCGAATCAATCCTCAGCAAGCGGGAGGGCAAAGCAGACGCGTCTCAGACACACGAGGACTCAGAAAGGTGAGCCCCGCGAACCCCACGAAGAGGCTGTGTCCACAGCATGGGGACGTCCCCAGCCCCCGAGGAGGACACAGGCTCACGGGTGGGGAGTGAGCACAGGCAGCCCTGGGCGCCGGGCGCCATCGGCCGGGGTGACGGGGAACAAGGTGACGGGGAGCACCGAGGGGACCTGACAGGAGAGGCACCACGCGGTCTCTCAACGGAACGCAAAGGCACGGCTCGGGGGATCGAAACCCGGCGTCGTGCCGAAACCCAGGCTACCACAGGCCGCCTGAGGTAAACGAGTCAGTTCCCACGGCGTCTCCCCAACATTACCACCGAGGCCCGCGAGCCGCAGAGCACCTGCTGCCTGGGAAACTGGAAAATCCGGAACTGCAGGCAGCGGGAGGAACGTGCTCGGCACTGGGCATGCCATGGGCACCGGAGCCGGCGGCGGGAGGCAGGGAGGGGACAGCTCCCGAGAGAGGGGGCCCGGCGGACAGCGTGGCTCCCGGGGGCAGTGCCGGGTCCTCGTCGTGAGCTGTGCACAAGGTAACTTCCGCGTCCCCCTGTGGACACGACATGGAGGCTGGGGGTTACAGAACACAAGGGAGGCCACCGCCCAGGAGCACGTCAAAGGGGAGGAGGAGCAGGCAGAGGTGTGAGCCGGGGCGGGCACAGCGCGGGGGCAGGGAGGCCCCGTGGCGTCCTCCGGGTGGGGTGCCAGCGCAGACAGGAGATCCAGGCTGTAGCCGTGGGTATGGTTTCAGAGGGGAAACAAAGGAAGCGGACACGGCGATAAACTGAAGTGCGCACGGCGAGCGGGAGGAAGAGCGGGAGGAGGTGGAGGGCGTCAGGAGGTGGTCTCTGACTCGGACAGGTCAGTGAGGTAAGGATATTAAGTCTGGCCCGGCCGGCGGGGCTCAAGGGTTGGGCGTCGACCCAGGAACCAAGAGGTCGCTGGTTCAACTCCCCTCAGGGCACATGCCCGGGTTGTGGGCTCCATCCCCAGTGGGGGGCGTGCAGGAGGCAGCCGATCCATGAGTCTCTCTCATCACTGGTGTTTCTAGCTCTCTCTCTCCATCCCTCTCCCTTCCTCTCTGAAAACCAATAAAAACCTATTTTGTTAAAAAGGAGAGAGAGGAAGCCTGGCAGCCCCGGCCGGATCAGCACCAGCGGCGCTCCCGGGAGAGGGTGTGAGCCCGGAGACTGGCTAGAAGGCACACGGGGGAGCGTGCCCGTTAACAGAAAGCGAACCGTGAAGGCCGTCTCGGGCAGCGGCGCAGCGTGGGGCGGTCGGACAGAAAGGCTCCCGCAGTGCCGACGGAGGTGACAAGACAGGGCGTGCGTCACTTCCCTGGCGCAGGCGCGTGCCCTCCACCTCACCCCGTGAATCTTCCCTCCACACTCAGTCCCTTCCACCAGGGCGGCCGCCTTTGGGCTCTAAAAGCTTTTTAAAAAGATCTCATTTTCCTAATGGGACTGTGCGATGGAAAAAAATCTACCATTTTACCCATGTGTTTCCTCTGCGCAAACGTGTCGACGCAACATCAACTCTTCCCTCTCACCGGCCCACGGGGAGGCCCCACGGGCAGCGCCGCACCATTTCCCGGCTCTGGCTGCAGGGCGGGGAGTGAGCCTGGAGCCACAGCGGGACAGGAGGCCCGAGCTGGGACTCGGTAACCACACCGACTCGGACCCGAGAAGTGCATCTGCCCACGCCGTGGCTTCCTGCGTGGCCACGAGGGTTAAACTGCAGAGGCCGGGCTGACGGGCCAGATGGCAGAGCAACACACCCCTCCCCCGACCGCCCCGTGCTCAGCCACGCGTCGGGGCAGGAAGGCCGCTGAGCCCTCTTCTCCTGAAAAGAACGGCAACGCGGGGCAGCCGCCGCGCAGAGGACGTGGAGCAGGGCCAGGCCCGGCCTCGGGACGCAGGCACGAGGTTCATTTACAAGGTGCCCTGCGCTCCCCGGGGCCCAGCCTGGTGCCGGCCCCTCGCAGGGTTCCGTTTAATGAGGACGACTGAAGGGCCCACAACAAGGGCCATGTGTTCCGCTGTGAATAGAAAAGCCACACAGGAAGCTCCTATTTGCTTCTTTATTGAAATGCTGCTCTGCAGATTTTACCGTGGCAGAAACCCAGAGCTGAAATGTGCCCCACGCCGTGCATACAAAGGAGCTGTCTTAAAGGGACAGGCCTCCTGCAGCCGGCGGCCCGTGAACAGTGCAGCACACGCTGCCAATCCAGGCTCCTGCCCACTCTCCCTGCTCAGTGCCACAGCAGGCGCCCAGTGACCCGCAGGAAGTTCACGTGCAAATGCAAACGTGGGTCTTCTGACGGCAGTTTCTGCTCAGCAGAGCACGGGCCGCTGTCTGTCCTCCATCCCGGGGGCCTGAGCGAGAGTCCGCGACACCACTGAGGTCGGCGGCCACATGAGGGCCTCTGCCGGCTTGCAGACACAGTGGCCTTCTTTTTCCCGCCACGACCATCAAACGTCCTGTCACCATCTCAGAGGCCTGCCTTCCATGGAGGAGGGTCCAGACTGAACCCAGCGCAGGGGGGACACGCTGTGAGCAGTGAGGCCATGAGCCCAGAAAGCCTTACCTTTCCCCAGTGGAGGGACCACCTGGCTCAGCTTCCCCCAGCCCAGGAGGCATGGCCTGCCCCACACATTGCGCCTGCCCGCCTGCCCCACACACTGCGCCCTGCCCACCTGCCCCTGTGCAGGGCTGCATCTGATGAGACTGAGGACTCAACCCAGCTCAGAACCCTGCTCGCCAGCACCCTGCTCTCCCAGGGCCTCTGCCTGGAGGGGCAACGGCCATTTAAAAACAGCTCTGGTCAAGTGGGCAAATGTGGGACTGTCCAGGGGGAAGGCAGTGTCCCTGCCCCCTCCCGCCCCGAAGACTGGAAGATCAAAGCGCCTGCCGACACAGAAGTCCAGCCTGGTGAGTGCTGGTCCCGGCTCGGCACCCTGACCTCCCAGCCGAGGCCACTGCCACATCACCTCACCCTGCCCGCCCTGTGGGTAAGTCACCTCGTCTCCCGGGAAATCCCAGGGACTAACAATGTGAAAAGTCAAAGGACTAGAAAGAACTCAGGCTTGAAAAACATACAAATGTTCAGCAAACTTCCTCAAAACTGGGTTCCCACTGGCGTTAGACACGCGTGTAGGGTCGGAGCTCCTGACAGAACGCAACCAGGCCTCAGAGCCTCTCCCGGCAAAAGGCACCAGGGTCCGTACACAAAAGGCTGCTCGACTGCGGGAGCCTGGGGTTCAGGGACAGGCCTGGGGGCTGGCGAGATCAGAGCTGGGGGGGGGGGGGGGGCATGGCAAAGGGACGTGACCGCAGCCCCAAACCTGGCGCTAGTGCAGGGACAGTCTCCCGCCTCTGGGAAACCATCACCTGGCTTCCTCCTAAGTCAGGAGCACAGCCATCCTTTCTCAAAACCCCACCACGTCACTCAGCCCCAACGAGGACGGAGTCTGACGCCTGCGACCACGGCGGGCCGAGGCCGGGACGCTGAGGGAAGTCAGCACTCCCACGTGGGACCCGGAGCCGTCAAATCCACAGTCAGCAAGAGGATGGTGGGGCCAGGGCTGGGGGAGGGGACGGGCATTGTTTAAGGGGGACGGAGTTTCCATTTCACAAGATAAAAAAGTTTTGGCAATACCGTAAGTGTATTGGACAGTAATGGAAGTGTACTTAACGCGGCTGACCTGGACCGTAAAAAAGGTGCATTTTGTTACGCACAGTTTATAATTAAAAATAAACACAAATTAAGCAGCGACGTCCTGACTTCCCGATTTCTGCTCGCCTCAGTTCCCCTCCCAAGAGCCGGCACTGATGTTTGTGTGGGATGTAAAAGCACTGTCTCACCCCAACCCACGCCCAGAGGCCGGGAAAGCAGGGCCCCAGCGCAGGGCCGGAGGCGTTAAGTGCGCGCTGCCGTGCCCTCAGCCGCCGAGAGCGCGTGTAGACTCTTCGAGTGACCATTCTTCCCACGCAGAGCCTCCTCACCTCGCAGGAAGCACAGTCAAGGCTCATCACCATGTTCGGCGTTGGCAAGGAAACTTTCCTGAGTGCTAACCACCGGCTCTGCCTCGCGCTCCCAGCCGAGAGCCCGGGGAGAGGGGGACCCTGCACAGGGTCCCTGGCACTAGTCAGCCCCATGACCTTGGGGACCGCCCGCCCGCCCGCCCGCTTCCCAAGCACACGCAGGCCTGTGCCAGCCCTGCCCCCGTCGCTGTCTCCCAGGAGCGGGCACCTTACCCTTCACCCACCGCAGAAAAGGGAGCAACACGTTCCATCTGATAAAGGCTAGAAGCCGAAGACTTGGCTGGCATAAGCAGCCAACCGACGGGAAATGAGGTCAAATGTCAAGACAGTGAAGGAAACGACGTCATAGAACGTTACCCTGAAAGTGTGGTTTAAACACAAAGCCCGCATCTGCTTCCCAGAGAAGCCAACAGGAAACAGCCTGCGGACACCCTCCCCCCCGCACCCGCACCCGCACCCGGCAGTGCTGCGCCGGCCTCTGCAGCGCCTTCCCCCCTCTGCCTCCCGGGGCTCCCCGGGGCCTGGGCTCTCAGGAAAGCCCGGAATTCCCAGCCCCCAAACCTAACCCCCGTGCGCCCCCTTCCTCCAGGGCCTGCAGGCCTGTGCCAGCTGCCATCACCTTCACACCGCGCAGCCTCCACGCCCAGAACAGAGGCTCGGGGGTCAGGCGGTCGGTCCCTCGCCTTACCGCTCCTAGAGCTCAGCTGCACCGCGGCCGGAAGGGACCCCAGGACCAAACCCAGTGCCCCCCGCTCCTTCCCCACGTGCAGCAGAGAGAGACTCTCCACCCCAGCCACGTCCGAGTCCTTCAACCACAACAAACTCCTGCAGCGGCCAAGGAGACTCCCCTCAACGTGCCCTGGGCGTCCTAACCTCACTGAGCCGGACCTCAGACCCTGGTGGCAGCCGTTCTTCAATCTCAGGCCTGGAAGGACCACCCGAGTGCCTGCACATCTCTGGGAAGGAGCTGGGGGAAACCCTCGGAGGCCAGAGCAGATGCGGAACCGGCAGCCGGGCGGGGCCCTGCTCACCGAGCTCCCGGCTCCTGGGCAGCAGGTCGAGAGAGCGGGGTCCCCGCGCTCCACACGATGCCCCACACCATGGGCCCCGGCCATCCAGCCACCTCTTACCCCTGGCGAGTCCTCTCCTGTGGCCCCAGGGTCCTGGCAGCCCAGGGCAGCGACATCAAAGCCGGGGCAGGTCACAGCTGTCCCCTTCAGAGCCCATGGTGGGCCGGCCCTGCGGCCCCGCAGCCCCGGGCTTCTGGGCGCTCCCGCGGCGCCCGGTGGAGGGAGCGAGGGAGCGGCACGGCATGTGTGCCAGCTCAGCCAGGGTGGAGGCGGCGGAGGAAACAAAAGCTGCGCGGAAGCCGAGCAAAGGGAGCCGGGCTGGCGGGGAGGCGCGGGGCGGAGATGGAGATGGCGGTGTGGTGCGGGTCTGCCGCCGGCTGGCACTCGGAGTGTGCGCTGCTCGGCTCCTCGCAGGCTCATTTCCATGAACGCAGTCATGGCCGCCCCTCCTCCGGCCCCACCGCCCGCGGGGGAGGGGTGCACCGGCCGCACTTGCTCCCAGGCTGCCTGGCTCCTCTCCCCTGGAAGCAGACCCGATGGCTGCATCCCGGAGCGGTTAACCCTTGCGTGAGGGCCTCCTCCCCTCCGAGCGGTGGACATCCACGGAGAGCATCTGTCTGACACCCCTCGGCACAAGGCCCCCTCCGTGCTCTGCTCGGCGCCAGCAGGCCGGGGCCTGACCGCCTGCTGCCCAGTCCCCCCTCCCGGCTCTGAGGGCTCAGGCCCCACTGCCCAGGGACGCTCCGGCCTTCCCCCGAAAGGGCACGCCTCCCTGCACGGCGTGCCGGCGTCTCCACGCCCGGCCAGAGGCTGCAATGTCACATTCCAGCCCAGTCTGGTTCAGTGTGACCCTGGGACGACCCTGGACGATGGCCAGTGACAAGACCCCTGACGACAGCTGAGAGCGTGGTGGTGAGGTGACGAGGGTCACCACGCACCGGTTTGGGACCCCAGGCGCAGGCCCGCACGTAAAACCGGGAGTTACACGGGGATTTCCCACGGTGCGGGGCCAGAGCCCGTATTGGATCCGCAAACAAGGTAAACTTCTGTGGTGGCATTTCCGTTCAGAGAGAATATGGATGTCACCAGCCACTGACCCGTCTGTCCCCAAAGAAGGCCCCAAGCTGCGGCGATGCGGGAAGCCCAGGTGGGGTCCCCTGGAGGCTAGACCAGAGCCCTGGGCCCTTACAGAGAGCACAGGGGCTCAGGTGCCAGAGGGGGGCGCAGACCAGTTGCTGGCCTGGCAAAGACCGCACTGGATCAGAGGTCAGAGGTCAGGCCTGCATGGTTCTCTGAGGAGTGAGGAAGAGCACTAAGCCAAGATCTCCTTGAAGAAGGAAGGAGGGTGCCGGGCGAGCCTGGGCCTCGGCACCTGACCCTCCTGCCCGTCCTCCCCGAGCGTGGGGCCAGGTCCGTACACCCAACACGCACGCGCTCAGGAGACACGAGGTCCCGAGATCGTCCGTCTTCACTGTGTGACTCGGGTGTCCCTCGGGGGGCCCAGCGACAGGCCACACCAGGTCACTGTAACCCACTCCCGCCCCGCGAGCCTGTGACCACTGAGTGCCTCCCCAGCAGGGTCCCCACAAGCTGCAGCCCTCCCAGAGGCCAGTCTCCACTCCAGGGGAGTCTCCGTGAGCAGGAACCGTCCGCGAAGGTGCCTGGAGGGGAAGTGGGGAGTGGACACCAGGGAGACCCAGGTCCAGCCCCGCCCTGACGTCACGAGCAGCACGCGGCCGGCAGGCTCCATCAGCGACACCGCACACGCTTCCACACACCTTCCAGAGCCACAGCGAGGGGCCACGGCAGCCGGCACGACTCCCGTGTCCTGGTCTGCACGCCTCCCGCCCAGATCGCGGACCTGCCTGGCCCCGCCTCAGCTGACCACTCTGCAGGCTGGCAGGCTGATGGCCCAGACCTGTGCCTGCCCACGCCCCCCCCCGTACCTGCCTTTTCTCTCCGAAAGCTGGCTCCTTAGACATGCGCACCTGCCGCCTCCCCCATCCCACCTGCCTCCGGGCCGGTCCTGCCCACCTGTGCTTGCACGGCCACAGAGGCCCAGGACAACGCCGCCGCCTCAGAGGGGCTGAACCCACGCCCCCGCTGCTTCCCTCTTCACAGGAAGAAGGGCAGCCTGACCCTGCCCAGCACCACGGCGGTGGGCGGCGGGCGCCACTGAGCGCCGAGAAGACCAGAGTCCGTCCCCTTCAAAGCCTGCCCAGCAGATGGTGGCGCTGGGCTGCGGCACCAGGTGCTTCTGCACCACGCGCTCCTGCTTAAAAATGAAGATCCAACCGTTTCTGATTCTGCAAAATACAAACGCAACCCATGCGGATGGCGGCGAGCACTCCCCACGGGAGCGGGCACCGAGAGCCGCAGCACTTGGCTTTCCCTCCAGTGCCCGCTCGGCCTCAGCAGCCTGTCCGGCGAGGCTGCAGGACAAGGACAAGGACGGATGGGAGGGGGTGGGTCAGCAGGGGCAGCGCTGCCGACGCCCCAGAGCCAGGGTCCTCGTGCAGGCGCGGCACTTAATTCCACCTGGAACAGCTTCCTGCACACAGGCCACCTCACCCCGCAGGGCAGCTTCCAGCTTCCAGCGCTCATGCCCTCCCATCTCAGTAGGACGTTACAGCCAAGCCCAGCTGTGGGGACAAGCAGTCTACGCAGGCAAGCCGGACGGAGCCAGTCCTCGCGCGGCCCTGCGGAGCCTCAGCGCGGAGCCTTCTCTCACGGTTACAGTCGGACCCCCGCAGTCCGCCCTGGCTGAGCGTCTGCACAGGCCTGCTGAGCTCGGGGCCAGATTCTCACAGCTCAGGCCCTGCCAAGTGGGCCACACGGGCCGTGGGGCGGGGCGGAGCCCAGCTGCAGCACACACTGCCCAGTGCCCCCGCGCACGCCCAGTGCTCAGGGAACGGACGCCAGGACGCTTCGGCGAGGTCGAACCTCTGGCCAGGACTGGAAGGACGAGCAGACCCCCAAAGGGAGCAGCAGAGGCCAAGTGAGGCGAGGAGGCCGGGCGCGGCTGGCACCTGGGTCGGGTCAGGGTCCGGGCACGTGGGGACTGGACAGCTCCCGGGAGAGAGCCTAGCAAGTGCCTGTGAGGTCCTTGTGTCCACCCAGCAAGGGGCTGGGGTTCCACCCTCGGGAACGGTTCAAGGCCAATCGGGGGCCTAAGCACTAAAAAGGTGAGAATGGCCCTGACCGGTTTGGCTCAGTGGATAGAGCATCGGCCTGTGGACTAAAGGGTCCCAGGTTCGATTCCGGTCAAGGGCATGTACCTTGGCTGCGGGCACATCCCCAGTGGAGGGCGTGCAGGAGGCAGCTGATCGATGCTTCTCTCTCATCGATGTTTCTAACTCTCCCTTCCTCTCTGTAAAAACTCAATAAAAAATATTTTTTAAAAAAAGGTGAGAATGAGCAGCTGATGCCTACCGGGCAGCGAGGACAGCAGCGCCCGATGCGTGCGCGGGCAGCCCTCACCCAGACGCACCTGCGCGACACCGGAGTGGCAGCTGGTGGGCGAGCACTCCCGGGGAGGACCGCAAGGCCACACCTGCCGTGCGGGGGTGGGTCTGCATGAGGGCAGCAGGCGAGACTCTGACTTCTTTAGAGACACGTTCCAAAGCCGCTCCCCGCACAGGCACGCGCTCCTGCAGACCTGGTGAGAGCAGCCGCGGGCAGTGTGAGGCCGATGCTCAGCTCTCCCCGCCTGGGACGTGGGACCTGCCGGAAAGGCCACAGCTCCCCACTTCCGCACCTGCCTCAACACGGACCCTGATGTCAACCTGGGAAGGGCCGCAGGCGGGGAGCCAGGACCCGCCGCTCCTCAAGGCTCCTTACTCAAGGCCAAGGTGCCCGTCAGTCCTCCCGAAGCTCTGCTCTCTGGGCCTGGCCGGGAAGCGGCGCCCACCCTGACAGGCAGCAGTGCCATGCGCGGGCCGCCACGCGACTGTTAACACCTCCTCGGGTCGGAAGCCGGCTCCCCCGGAGGGCAGGCCTGTCCCCGCCTGTCCCGGCACCAGGTCACGCGGTGGGCTGCCCTCTCCCACGCTCACGTGGCGCCCTACACCAGAGGCCTCAGCTACTGCGGACCCCTTTCAGATGCAAGGCCCGCCCCGGGCCCGGTCAGCCTTCCAGTGCCGGTGCAGGCGTCCCTCGCCCCCAGGGCCCCCACCCGGCACAGCTTCCCAAGTCGCCACAGCTGTGTCCCAGATCACCCAGAGGTGACTAACACGTGGCACAGTGCACAGTGAAGGAAAAGCAGAGCGAGGACCCCAAAGCTGACTGTAACTTCCACAAAACCCTCTCTGAAATGCAGCCTAATGTTTATTTCAAACTCACTCGCTCGTTACCTACTAGCTCCCACGCATCCATCCCCATTAGCTCCCGGCCAACCCCACTCGTGCGCTGTGGCATCACACTGCTGCCCACGGAAACACGCACACGTGTCCACACACGTCCACACACGGCCCGAGCCCCGCGCAGCGAGGCCTGGCCTGTGCTGTAGACAGCGCGTCTGGGAACCTCTGGGAGCTGAGCGCAGAGCCTGTCACCCTGACTCACTGTCCGCGGAGGGGGTGTGGCGGCCAAGGGCTGCCTCCCTCCAGCCACCAGGGAGGGGCTCGCTCTGCAGGTCCCTGTGCTCCAGGCCTCCAAGGAAGCGGTCGCACTGTACCCTGAGCCCTCGGGGCCCTCGCTGGTCCCTAACACGACACTTCGGTGTCACTCCCTCTGGAGCAGGTGTGCCGGCCACAGCTTCTGCCGACTGCCCTCAGACGCAGGAAGTCCGGCAGTCACCGAGTCAGAGCCCGCTCCCCAGGAGCACCGGCAAAGGTGGGGGGCGGGGGCCTCGGTTTAAACACACACTCACACACACACACACACACACACACACACACACACACACCGCCAAGCGCGCTCCAGCCTCCCCTGGGAGCAGTGCCACCGAGCAGCCTGGCGCCACTCCCCCGAGGCAGCGAGCCCGTCGGCCAGGTCTCACGTATGATCGAAAGCGACACCGAAACCCCGCTCTGCTCCGGCCAGGACGGACTCACCACCCTCCTCTTCGGCTTTCAGCACCATCTTTCCGGCACTTAGTCCCTGGGCAGCAGTGAGCTCTTCCCGCAGGGACCGCGGGCAGAGCCTCCCGGCGGGGGGGGGGGGGGGGGGGGGGGGGGGGCGGGGCGGGGCGGGAACACCTGTGGGCTGTGGGCAGGCGGCTTCCTGACCCGGGAGGTGGCTGGCTGCGCCCTGGGCCAATCAGCCTCCTGCACAGAAGGCGTCACTGCTCGCAGTCACTGTTGGGGCCACCACCCAGTTCCTGAAGTCAAGCCCAAGGCGTCCTGGGCGTTAACCCTCTCCTCCCTACAGCAGCTCGGACGGCGCCAGTGCGAGCAACAGCTGCCCTGTCCCGGCCACCTGGCACACAGAGCTGCTGTCCCCTCCCCACCTTCCGGGCCTTCCTCGGGGGGCCTCTCGGGGAGCCCCGCTCCTCGCATGACCTCACAGCAGCTCCCAAGACAATGACTAAGAACTCGTCATCACTGGGTCCGGTAAGGAGATCACAGGCGAAAAGCAGAAGGCGATTTTAGAGGCAAAGAAATCCGAGGGCGACATGCGTGGGGCATGTTCACTGCTGAGATCAGAGAGCAGCAACCCGGGCCTTCAGCCGCCCCCGGACACAGCTCTTCCGGCCGCGGGACGTGCTCTGTCTCATTCTCTCTCATGTGCCTTCCTCTCTCACAGACCTCCTCGGTCTCTCATGTAACACATAATAACCATAAAACCATGCGAGGTGTATTTCTCTCACCAGATACAGTTATGTTCTCTCAGATCAGTACATGAGCATGTACACACAGAGAGAGAACTACACAGGAAGAGAAGCGTGTGTGTACAGAGAGGAGGTTTTACTCTGCTGGACAACCAGCCACTGTCACTCGTGGCGCACCTTCCACACTGAGTGACCCTCGGCTCCGCGCCGCCCACACATCTCACACCAGGGGACCCGCCAGCGCAGGCCAGGGTGCTGTCTGGCTCCCATACGCCACCGGCGCAAGGACACAGAAGAGCTGCCACTCAGGCCGAACCCGGGCGCACGGCGGCACACCTGGCCAGGCCCAGGCTTCGGGGTGAGGCCCAGGGTCCCACAGCGAGGGCACACACTGCTGCTAGAGGTGCAGGGCGTGTCTCCGTCCTTCAGACGGAAACCTGGAGATGTCTGACTCACTCCTAAGGAGAGTGACTGCAGAGCTTATCATCCGTATGGAACGTTCTGGAGACTGAAAGCAGGTGCTATTCAGAATGACATCAGCCAGCGGGGGAGCCGGCCGGCCCCGCAGTGAGGACACGGGGACAGAGGAGCTGGCCCCGCAGTGAGGACACGGGGACAGAGGAGCCGCCGGCCCCGTGGTAGCGCTAACCAACCATGTGGAAGACACTTCACAGCTGCGTCCTGAAGTCACGCCGGAGGCATGTGGAGGCAGGTGTTCTGACTTGAGAGGAGACTATTGTCAATTAATGAAACACCTTAACTAGCCTTGACCCTCCCCTGGCCTCACCCTCAGGTGAGAACGGGCAGACGCCTCCTGGTTCAAGAGCACTAGCAGAGCCGGCCCGCTGGCTCAGTTGGCTGTAGCATCGTCCGGGCACCAAACGGTTACAGATTTGATCCCCGGTGGGGGCTTGTGTGGGAGACAAGTTGATGGTTTTTTTCCTCTCTCCCCCTCCCCGCTCTCTAAAAATCAATGACTATGTCCTTGGGTGAGGGTTTTAAAAGTGACAGAAGAAACCCTACGTTAATATTCATGCAATAATCTGGGGGGAATTTTTCTCACATGACCCCCGACGTCAGCCATACCCCCAGGGAGAGACGCAGTCCAGGCGGCTCTGGGTGTCTGGAGAGGGCCGTCTATAAAGGTGAGGGCAGGGTCTGGGGAGACCAAAGGAGTGCCGCAGCCCGGGCCAGCGGACAGGCGGCTTCAGCTCACCCTCAGCTATGGGGCAGGACGCACGCCTGGCCCTCGGTCCTCTGCTCCCGCAGACACAGGGGCCACAGCGCATGGAGATGCTGGGAGCCGCCCCGAAGTCTTTGGGGGCCCCTTCATCTGCCCACCAAGCCCCAGGTCCTTATCTGGTTTCAAGACCCCCCTTAGCCCGCCCATGCTGCCCGGTCTCACTCCACTCGTGCCTGTTTTCCCCTTTAAGCAAATGACACGCAAACACCCTCGGAAGGGACGCGTGCCTAAGGCTGCAAACAGAGCCCCCAGCTGCCTGCCCGCGCCCCCCCCCCCCCCCCGATCTGCTCCCTACAGGAAGCTCCCGCAGCCACTTGTGCTGATCACACCAGGGAAGTTTCCCAAGGACAGGCTCACGCCCAGCCCCTTCCAGACACAGCAGCTGTCACTCACCCGCACACGCACACCCACCCGCATGCATACGTTACATCCCCGAGTAAGTCGGTGTTCCCATCAGCTGGCTCACAGCTTAGCTGACGGTCTGTGACTGAAGTCACACAGAGGCCTCAGGGTCTCTGGTTTCCTGTTGGCTTGGCTCTCGATGGCTGTCACTGATTGATCGCCAGACGCTCTACTCAGGCATGAAACTACCACCATGGCCAACGTGCACGTGAGGGTTCTCCGGCGGCCCTCCACTCACCCGCACTCCCCTCCAGCCCGTCCTGCGCTCCGAGCCCGCTCCCAGCAGCCCCCGGGAGCCCCAGCCCTCGGTGCTGGCTTCTCGGTTCACCGTTCCCCTCCTTCTTGGGTTGCGAGCTTACTTTGGTGGGGCACCCCCTCCACTAAGCAACACAGACCGGTGTGTGGGGGGGTCCTGGCGGTGTGGATTTTCCTGTCTGAAACACCGACAGGTCAGCTGGGTATGCAACTCTGAGGTGAAACCATTTCCTCAGATGACGGAGACGTCCAGGTGTCTGTCCCTGGACGGCTGCTAGTGGGTACCATTCTCATGCCAGGGTTTCGTATGACCTTCTCGCCTCAGAAAGCTTCCAGGGTCTGATCTCCACCCTCAATGTTGCAAAATGTCATAGTGAGGCGGCAAGGTTGAGTCTTTTTTCATATATTATGTTAGCTACTAGGTAGACCCTAGTGCTGAAATCTTACATTCTCTAATAATTTCCTAGCCCTTTTCTTTCAGTTCTCATTTTTTGGAATTTCTATTAGACAGTAGACTGCCAATGTGGGTCATTTCATTTTTCTTATCTTTTCATTCTTACTTTTATCTCCTTTTTGAGCTGCTTTCTAGGAAATATTCTTGCAATGGACTGAATGTTTGTGTACCCCCAAAATTCATATGCTGACCCCCCCTCCCGAGATGGTGTTTGGAGGTGAGCCTTTGGGAGGTGAGCAGGCGGCGAGGACGAGCCCCCAGGAGGGGTGGCCCCTGACCCCTCAGACCCGCAGGTGCCGGGGGGGACGGCAAACTCGCGGGAAGGCTCCTTCCACTCGGGTGGCCTGAGGAGCGTGACGTGCATTTCCTCACAGACAGGACTGGCACCGAGGGGCCGTGGAAAACCTCAAGGACAAAGGAACATGCTTGTGTCACCAAGAATTCAAAGGGAGAATCCCTGGCACGGCCCCTGCCTGGCACCGGGCACAGCCAGCGATGGCGCCGATCGCATCGCCAGGGCACACCTTTGTGGGCAGAGTCTTTACCACTTTCATCATCAAAACAACAAGTCAAAATCACTTAGATATAAAAACCAGAGCCCCAAACCTGCCCTTTCGCCCTTGGTTTATTTTATGTTCACAAGGTGAATTTCCAAGAAGCGTCATTAACTTTTCCAAAAAAACAAAACAGGAGTGAGGATGCAGCTCTTCACAGTGGCTGACCTCCCTCTCCAGAACCCCCCCCCAGCGCCCGAGCGCACTGGCTCTGCGTGGTGTGCCCCCTTCCTGAGCTGCTGGCACTGTCGGCGACCACAGTCCGGGGGGGGGGGCACTGCACCCAGGAACCCTGCCTAAGGGACGGCCCGCCGTCTGGTCTGCGGGTGATGGAACGAGGCCCGACAGGACCGCACGCGGCAGTCACAGCACCAGCACCCTCACCACTGACCCCGGGGGCCTGGAAACGGGCGTGCGTGCACCCTTCAGGAAGCCACAGCGCTAAATGTGAGTCACCTCTCCCACCCAGACAGACGCCACAGCCCGCGCCACTGACGTCACTGACGTCGTCCCTGGCGAGGAGGAAGCGCCGCTGGGATGGCTTCCGCGCACCTGCCAGAGCGGCTGCAGCCGTTCAGGTGCCTTTCCTGGTCCGAGTCACCGCGGCTGCGGGGAACTCGGTCCACGCTGCCCTCTGCTGGCGGCTGGAGGGACTGTGAGCAGGGTCACCATGCCCGTCCTTGCCCACGCACTGTGGACGGACACACAGAGGAGAGAAGTCCTGCTCTCCTTGGAACACAGGCCCTGCCCTGAAACTCACTGCTCAGAAGCTTTCGTTCGAACTACAGCTGGTCTGCCTTCGTCCCCACGCTCCGGCTCACCACGGGACAGCAAGAGCCACAGGCAGCCATAGACAACATCACCGCTGGCAGGAAACGCACCGGCCCAGGCACGGGAGAGTGTGTGGGAGGGAGGCTACGAAAGCACTAAACAGGGGGGTCTGAGCAGGCATCACTGAGAACATAAAATCGGACCCCCAACCCCCCCAACCCAGAAAGACTCCTCCTTTCTCACAGTCTGTGCTGCACGAACCTCCCGCTCCCTCTCTCGGAACCTCCCACGTCCTGGTCCCGCCACGCGCAGCATCTACACTGGGAGGAGCTGGGCAGCATCCACGAGGTCGGAGTCCCAAGGCCAATCCCCAGGGAGGCCTGGGCTGGGGCCCCGAGGCTGGGCACTGCGCCCCCCCTCCGGCCGTGCCTCCGGAGCCCGTCCCGTCACCTGGCCCCTCACGTCCAGCTGCGCTCTCACACCGCGCAGTGTTTCTAAGCCGCACAAGCGGCGCGCTCTGCCTTCTTCCTAGAGATCCCCTCTGACTGCGGGTTCCAGTCAAACCGCCTGTCGGCTGTGCCGGCGGCTGGTGCTGGAGAGCCGCAGGCCCTGGACCAGCAGGCGGCAGTCACCCGCGGGATGTGGACGAGGACTGAGGCTGGGGCCCAAGCTCTTAGACCAGGCGTCCTCACACTACGGCCCGCGGGCCACATGCGGGTGTTTTTGCCGTTTTGTTTTTTTACTTCAAAATAAGATACGTGCAGTGTGCATAGAATTTGTTCATAGTTTTTTTAAAACTATAGTCCGGCCCTCCAGCGGTCTGAGGGACAGTGAACTGGCCCCGTTTAAAAAGTGTGAGGACCCCTGTCTTAGAGGAAGGGCACCAGAAAGAGGGGTGACTTCTCAGGAAGCCCAGAGGCTGCGTGTCATCTAATGGGGGGCTGGGGAGTTCAGGAAGCAGGGCCAACCTCGGGGTGCGTGGCACCGTCTGGGAGAGCGGGGCACCTCTGGACAGAGCTGTGTGGCACGAGGCCCTGGGCAACCAGCGCTGCCTGGCTCCCATCGCCCACGAGAGCCCAGCCATCCACGCGGCCTGACCTCTGCCCTCGCAGTGATGTTTGCCCCTCCAGGACCCGCCCCCTCACTGCCCTGAACACATCCTCGGCCCAGCATTCCCTCCTCCTGAAAACACTGTCATGCCCAGCGTCACAGAGAACATCTGGGATGGCTGGGCTGCGGCGCAAGTTCTGAAGGAGCTGAACGTCATTCGTGACAAAAACTTGCAGGCCAACTAGAAATGCCACCTCCCTGCATGACCAACAGCTCACAATGCACCCCACACTGCAGGGAACGCTGGGGCTTTCCTTCCGGATCGGGGAGACAGGCAGGAGTCTGCTCCCAGCGGACCCTCGAGAGCCCAGCTTCCTCCCCAGGGTCCTGGCCCCAAAGCCCTCGAGCCCTCGTCATGCCACTCACGGGGGCAGGCAGGGCGGGAGGCCCGGGAGGGGAAGTGTGACACCGTCGCTGGTCCTACCGGAGGGAAAGCACCCGAGCCAACCCGTTAGGAGCAGCCGCAGAGCTGTGACGGGCTGCTGGGTACAGGCAAGTGCAGTGCAGCCGTTAACACCAACGTTCCCTACGCGCCGAGGCAATGCCGGCCACGCGCAGGCGCTCCTGGAAGGGAAGGATGGGAGGTGTGGAGACTAGAGAGGCCCGCAGCAATGGGGGAGAAAGTGCTTTGACCCAGGACACTCACCACGTCAGGGGTGCCCGGGGCCACGGCCGCAATGCCACTGCAAATCGCACGCAGCAGGCGGTGCTCGCTGCAGGGACCGTCACAGTGGGGTGCTGGCCTGGGACAGGCCGACAGAGCAGAACCCAGAACTCAGAAACAGCCCTAGCCGGACATGAGCACTTGCCCTATGACAGATCCGGGGAATCACGGCCGCCCTTCTCTAAATGCCGCGGGACGTGTATCCGCCCGAGAACACGGGAAGTGTGAGTGAGTGGTCACGGCGGTCTCTGTAGCAACCGCCCGAGCTGGAAACCACCGAAATGTCCATCAGAGGGGAACCCACTTTGTTTACTGTGGCGCAGTCACACGGTGAGACGGTACACGTTAGTGCAGACGGCAGACTACAGCTACAGGAAACAAGGCAAGGTAAGTCTCACAGACATAATGGTCAGCAAAAACAGCCGCCAACATGGACGGGAACTTTCCTGGGGGAGCCTCATACCAAACCCCAGAGAAGTGTTGGGAACAGACTAAACATTGTCTAAGGTGCTAGCCCAGAACACAGACCCCAATACCTTCCCCATCCCCCCCGCGCCCCCCCCCCCCCAGGACACGTACAGACAGACAAGTGCTTCTGCAAGCTTCATCAGCCGAACACGGAAAGCACCGGCCAAGGGGCGACCCGCCAGAGTGGCAGCCGCAGAGGCCGGGGCAGAGAACAGCAGACCGGGCAGCAGGGAACGGCGGGCCGGCGAGGGTGACCGCTGGGCGAAGCAGCCACGAAGCACAGCTCAGCTGGGGCAGAGGTGGGTAGGAAGACAGCAGCTGGAGATCTCACAGAAACCCCGGCGAGGACACACTGAGGCAGGGAATGCTACCAGCAAGCCCGCAGGCGCGTCTGAAATGGCCATCACGAAGCACGGGTTGGCATTATTTTGAACGTGGAGCCAAGACATGCAGCAATCAGCTAAACAAATTCTAAATGGTTGGCCCTAGAGCGAGGGCCCACGGGGGGGGGGGGGGGGGGGGGCGGGGAACTGCGATTTTTCATTATAACCCTTTTAGTTCTGTGATATTTTTCTTTTCGCCCAGATGGCAAATATTTGTTTGTATTTGTTATTTAAAAGGCATATTTATGTTTCGATTTTAAATCAATGTAGTGCTTCCAAATATAAAAGATCAAATGGAATTATGTTGTTATATTGAGGGTTCCACTATCTTTGTGAAGACTTAACAATATAGCAAACATTTCTTTAATCTTAAAATGGTATCAAATGTTAAATTTCCTAAAGAAAGAATTTTTAAAAATTGAGATATAATTTACAAACCATAAAACTCAATTTTTAAAAATATACAGTTTAGTGGATTTTAGTTTTCACGAAGTTATGAGTATCAGCACCATCTACTAATGTTTTCTCACTCCAAAAAGCCATCTGTACCCACTGGCAGGCAGGCACTCCCCGCTGTCCACACCCTCCAGCCCCCAGCGGTCACCAGCTGATGGACATTTGGCTATTATGAATATTGCTGCAATAAGCACTCATATATATTTTTAAATATATTTTTATTGATTTCAGAGAGGAGAGGAGAGGAGAGGAGAGGAGAGGAGAGGAGAGGAGAGGAGAGGGAGAGGGAGACAGAACATCAGTGATGAGAAAGAATCATTGGTCAGCTGTCTCCTACACGCCCCCCATGGGGATTGAGCCCACAACCTGGGCATGTGCCCTGATCAGGAATTGAACCCTGACCTCCTGGTTCATAGGTCGACACTCACCCACTGAGCCACCCGGCCAAGTACTTGTGTGTATTTCTGTGTGCTGTACAGTCTTTAAACTATATCTGTTTATCACTGTAATAAAGACAAATGTTAAATCTTTTCTATTTTTCTATCTGAATCTCACCTATTTTTTGAAGCCCAGCTCCGGAGCCCGTGGCTCTCTGGCCATGCCCACCACGCTCATGTGTGGGCACAAGCTGGCGGTGCTGACCGGTTTGCGAGTTTCACCTCCGAACACTTTACGACCTGAGAACTCCCGTTCTCCAGCATGACAGCGCCCGCTGAACCCGCTTCCTATGTGCCAGGTAATCACAGAGCAGCCACGGTAGGTGTGCCACCTGCTCCGTGTACATCCCCATCATCCCACCGCGTGACCACCTGAAGATCAAACAGGTCTACGCGGCTTGCGGGCGGCAGCAGAGACGGCGATCAGGCAAGTTCAGGCTTGAGGCGGATGACAGGACAGCACAGCGCAGCGCTCAGTGTCGGTTGAATCCCTGTGGCCAGAAACGCCCTCTCCGGACTTGCACCATTTGGGGAACACAACATTCCCGTGTGGGGGTGCACGAGCCCCGGGTGGGTGTGCCCCTCACCAGGACAGGAGGCGTTGGCTCCAGCCTCACTAGCAGGAAAGGCGCGCCTGCGTGACAGCGCGGCACGAAGGAGTCCTGGGCAGTGAGTGCGGGTGGCGGCACGGGTGGCTGCTCAGGTCTCGGCCGTGGCCGAGGACGTTCAATGTCCACCGTCCCCTCGGATGCACAGGCACGCACCCCCCCCCCCCCTGCTTCCTCCCCTCCTCTGCTCAGGAGTGCACACCACTCCCTTTGTCTGAAACCACAAGACCCGCCTGACGAAACCGGTGCGCCCCACCCATCCTGGTGTCTGCCGACCGAGAGCACACTACGGCCGAGGAAGCCAGCACGTGACAGAGCTGGGAGGGAGGCACACCAGGCCCGCTGTCGGGGAGGGGGCAGCCAGCGGGGCAGAGGCAAGACCCCGGCCCACACAGCATCTCAATGCGGTCGTATCGATCTTAAGCTGCTGTGTCTGAAGTCTAATCTACGTGTGTCAGGAGGCAGGTGGTCTCCGGAAAAACAAGTAGGAAAACTCTAACGCTCCATTTCCGAAAGGGGTTCCCTCAAGGTCTGACTGCTCTTTAAGGGCACCTACTTGCTTCGCTGCTGGTTCGCTGACACTGAGCTCACCCCGAACCAAGCTCCCGGCACAGGAGCCTTCGCCATGGCCCATCTCAGCCTTCCAGCACCGGGGCCATCTTAAACAGCCTGGTCCCCCACAGGAAGCACGGACACGTGGCCCTGGGCAGGGGAACGGGGCACCGGGCAGGGGCCTTTGGCGTCTGAGCTGCTCCGACAAGGCAGGTGCCGCCACTCGCATGTTCAGAAGCGCCTCCTGGGATGACCGGGTCACCAGGAAACGGCGGTGAGCAGGCAAATTCACAAACACGGATCCACAACCACCAGGACCGGCCTATGAATCTGGGGGAGCTGGGAGGACAGGCGGTACTTGAAGCTATTGGTTATACTGAATGATAACCCCATATGTTCAAAAGATCCCGTTACGGGGACGAAACGGAGACACCTGACCTACTTTACAAGTCTGCAACCTGTCCCCGCTGCCTGTGGTCAGGGACCCTGCAGCCCCCTCGGTCCCCCGTTCCCCGGCCGCTCACAAGGCAGCAGGGAAAGGAGAGGCTTGCACCGCTCTCCACCGCCGAGGAGAGGGCCTGCCAGCGCGCCGCCTCGCGTGTCACAGGCACTGCCTTCGGGCGGCCGGCGAGCAGCATGCCGCTGGCCCTCTGGCCGCCGCTGTGAGCACAGACAGCGGAGACCCTGCAGGAGCAGGTGACTTGGCCTGCGCCCCCGAGAAGTAAATGCGCGATGCCGCACGGGCGTGGGCAGCCCCCGGGACACCGCCTGGGAATGCCTAATTAGACACCAGCGGCAGGTCGTCCCGGACCGAGAACTTCCTGTTTGTTCAGCACGAGGCAGTGCTGCTGAAAAGCCCTGCGTGACCGTGGCTGGGAAACAATACCTCCGAGATCACACTGCGAGTGTGTGCAGGGGACCGAGTCCTCCCCCAGGTCGCTCTTCCTTTCCGGAAGCCTCCGGCACGCCATGAGGGAGCTGGGGACTCCTCGCCCCTCTGCACCCACAGGCCGCAGCCGTAAGCGCATCAGAGGCCTGCTGCCATCGTGGTAATCACTGGGGAATCTCCTGAGATAAACATTCAATTAAGCAGCGCTAACAATTAAGAGCACAGCACACCACAGGGAGCTAAGGGGACTAGCCAGGGCATCTGCCCTCCTGCAATCAGGGAAAGACCAATGGTCCCGGCTGTAAATGGAGTTAAGTGACTTCCAACTCCTGCCCAGACCGAGCCCACCTGGGACAGCAAGCCTGGCGCTCCCGAGGAACACCCAGCCGACCCCTTTCCCAGCAGGCCCTCGGCTCCGTGCGCAGTCCACACGGCCCGCGCCCTGCAGGGAGCCCCTGTGCCGCTCCGCAGCACGACACAGAGATAAGCCTGGCCCCTGCGCAAGGATGACATGCAAATTCGTGAAGCGTTCCATATGAGAAGAGAAGAGAAGAGAAGAGAAGAGAAGAGAAGAGAAGAGAAGAGAAGAGAAGAGAAGAGAAGAGAAGAGAAGAGAAGAAAAAGAAAAGAAAAGAACAGGAAAGGAAAGAAGCAGCTTCCCCGCTTGGCGTGGAGTGGTGGCAAGAGCTGGCCGATGGCAGAGGCCTCGCCCGCCGGCCACAGGGAGGAGCGGAGCGGCCGCCAGGCTCTGCCATGGTGTTTGTCTCGCGAATGTCACGGGCAGAAGCCACGAGCTGCCCAGAGAAGCTGGTCTAGACAGAGAAGCTCTGAGTGGGGAACGCACAGGAGCGGCAGGCACGCGAGGCTGGTGGAACTTTCTGGAAGGCCACCGCACCGGCTCTGATTTCTGCAGTTCTCTTGGGTGGATGTGCCCACCCATAGGAATTTGCACTGAAAATTTTTTGCATGAAGCTTTCTCCCCAATTTTAAGATAGTACAAAATTGTGGGGTTTTACTGCAAGAATAGAAACAATTTTTTTTCATGTAGTTTATGACTGTTTCAAGTTTTATGTCACTTTTTTTCCAGGTAAATATCGATTTTTTTGATTGTGCAAAATGATGTTAATACCATTCTTTAACTGACTCAGATATACTATGTTAAGTAAAAGCTTTCGAAGAGTTATTTTAAAAGTTACATGCCTCTTACACACCATTCCTTATCACCTCTATCACATTTTACACAGAATAATGAGGCATTTTTAACGATAGAACTGATACGAGTTGATAGAACTCTCTGGAAGGCATTTAGCAGCACACATCAAGCCTAGAAATCAGAAGCTGAACTCCCGGGCCCAGGGACTGCCCTCACAGGGGTCTAGGGGAAGGAAATATCGGGAAACGCGTGCAAAGCATTACCAACAGTGACAGGCCTGTGACAGCGACCGAGGGGAAACCTCTGACCGTTAGGGAGGCGCCCCGTCCCGGGCTTCCTGTGGCAGAGACAGGCCCATGGGCCCCGCACCCCTCGCCTGTCACAGGCAGCGTGCTACGCCCAGGGGCGGGGCGGGGCGGGGCCCGGCCGGTCTGCGGCTGCACAGGTGCCAGGCCCAGGCCCTCGCTCCCCAGCTGCAGACCAAACCCCTTCAAGGGTGGCCATCGTCTGGGCCCATCCGGTCTCCGCGGGACTGGTCGGGGAAGGGCGCTCCTGGCTGAGGCCCCGCTGTCCGGCTCTGACCCTGAACCCGCTACCCGCTCCGGCCCCTCCTGTGACAGGGTGGGCTCCTTCCCCGCCAGATGCCGCTAACAAACTGTCCATGCGCACACTGTAATGGCAAAGAGAAACTGTGCTTAAAAAGCCTACAAAATATTCCAAAAAATGGCTGGGACTATTTTTAAAGCTTATTCTAAACCCTGAAATGGGGAACAAAACTTTTCATCCAGCATTCACCCTCCAATATCCCAGAAGGCCTTACGGCAGGGGACACACAGGAAGACGCAGAGCAAGAGGCCGGAGAGGAGGGCCCGCCCGCTACTCTGCATGTGACGGAAGTTTCCATAGGTTCTCCCTCGCGAGCTGAGGGCGGAGGGTGTGCACACGAAGCCCCAGCGCCCCAGCACGCGGCCCACGGCGGCTTCCTTCCCAGAGGACCGCCATCAGCCCCGGGACAGACCGAGGCCACTCAGGACACCCCTGGCCAGTGCCCGGCCCGAGCGGGAAGGGGAAGCTCTTCGCGGTCGCTTCCTGCTGCACAGACAGGCTGCCGGGCGGCCCGTCAGGGGCTGCCTAGCAACGGAGCACCCGAGGGCAGGTGTCTTCGGAGAGGAACAAACAAACGGCACAGACACAGGAAGCGGAGGGTAGCTGTAAAGGGAGTTAAAACACACAACCCCAGCGTGGCCATGCTTGGCTTCTTTGGTCGGCTGAGCCTCTAAAAACCTCTACTTCCAGGCTCAGAACCAGCCCGGGAGTTCTGAATGGCCTCCAGCAAAACCACATCAACCAGATGGCGGCAGCTGAGGGAGGCGAGTAACCCTCAGCCTCCCCTCCTACCACCCAGGACCCTCAAATCCTCACCCCGCATTTCCTGCAAACCACACAGGAAACGAAGGGAACCACTGGCCGGGCCCACAGGCCAGGGCCGGGGCGTGACCGAGGAGAGCAGTGTGGGCTCCAGAGACGGTCTTCCGCTCGGGCCTCTCCCGCTCAGGAGCTCTGCAACGTGTGTGCACACCGCATGTGCGTGCATCCACTCACTCACTCATTCGTTCATTCCTGGGTCCTACCCTACAGGGCCCTAGCTCATAAGGTAAGGTTCACACAGGGCCCAGAATAAACAGCTTTTTAACCCACCCCCCCCGGGCCCCAGCTGGGTAGGTCCGGTGGTTGGAGCGTCATCCGCACACCAAAGGCTGTAGGTGTCACTCCGGTCAGGGCACGAACCTAGGCTGTGGGTTCAGTCTCTAGTAGGGGCATGTACAGGAGGCAAACGATTGATGTTTCTTTCTCACATAGATGTTTCTCTCTCCTCTCTCCTCTCTCTCTCTCTCTCCTGAACCCTTCCTCTCTCTCTAAAATAAATTTTAAAATATTTTTAAAATAATAAGTAAAATAAAACTAGTAAACATCCCAGGTGAGGATTTTTAAGAAAATATATTTTTATTGATTTCAGAGAAGAAGGGAGAGGGAGTGAGAAAGAAACATCAATGATATGGGAGAATCATGGATTGGCTGCCTCCTGCACGCCCCACACTGGGGATCGAGCCCGCAACCCGGGCTTGTGCCCTGATCGGGAACCGAACCGTGACCTCCTGGTGCAGAGGTCGATGCTCACCCACTGAGCCACGCCGGCAGGGCCCAGGTGAGGATTAAAAACAAACCTCCCAGGTGTCTGCAGCTCAGTCAGGTCTGGGAGCCCAGTGGACGGGTTGACAGACTTCAGACAGAAGCGAAGCAAACCACTCCTGTGCTCCATCCGCCAGGACGTGACTCCTCCGGGGACTCCTCTGCAGCTGGGCATCGCGGGCCCTTCAGGAGCGTGCGTGCGGATGAGCCTCCTTCTCGCCCCCGTTTCCACCCTGCTCCCAGCCAAAGGGCTGCGAGGACTTTCAGTTTACCAGAGCGCATGGCTCCTTGGCAAACAAAATCCCACTACGCCAGGTCTTAAGGTTTTTAAACAGAAGTAAAAGTAATTCTACACAGCGGGTAGCTGGTTGGTTAGAGTGCCATCCAATATGCCAAGGCTGCGGGTTCGATTCCTGGTCAGGACACACACGAGAATCAACCAACGAACGCATGAATAAGTGGAACAAACTGATGCTTACCTCTCTCCTCCCCTTCTTCTCTCTTTCTTTTAAAGTAAGTAAATACTTTTTTAAAAAGTAATTCTACACAGACATCAAATGTCTGATGGTATCACTTCTTGAAATCAACATTCACCCTAAACATCACCATCACGCAGCCACCATTAGCATTTTTACCGACTGTCAAGAAGAACCGCCTGTTCTCTGCATCATCCTCACTCCTGTAAATCCAGCCGCTGCCCTGCCCCCCCCCCGCTGCCCTCTCCCCTCCCCTCCCCATGCCCTCTCCCCACTGCCCTCTCCCCTCCCCTCCCTTCCCCATGCCCTCCCCCCCTCCCCTCCCTCCCCTCCCCGCTGCCCTCTCCCCTCCCTTCCCCATGCCCTCTCCCCGCTGCCCTCTCCCCTCCCTTCCCCGCTGCCCTCTCCCCTCCCTTCCCCATGCCCCCTCCCCGCTGCCCTCTCCCCTCCCCTCCCTTCCCTCCCCGCTACCCTCTCCCCTCCCTTCCCCATGCCCTCTCCCCTCCCCTCCCTTCCCTCCCCGCTGCCCTCTCCCCTCCCCTTCCTCTTCCCTTCCCCATGCCCTCTCCCCGCTGCCCTCTCCCCCTCCCCTTCCTTCCCTCCCCTCCCCATGCCCTCTCCCCTCCCCTCCCTCCCCTCCCCTCCCCGCTGCCCTCTCCCCTCCCCTTCCTCTTCCCCTCCCCATGCCCTCTTCCTTCCCTGCCCCATGCCCTCCCCGCTCCCCTCCCCACTGCCCTCTCCCAGGCCATGGTTTAGTTTTGGTTTCAGTGTTTGATTTGAATTCTTATAAAGGTTACACAGGTTTTTCTTCAAACAAATGAATGCCAGCTGATAAAATACAGATGTCTTTAATAAACAGGATTTTATGAGCAACCTGCTTTTTCACTCGGCGTCAAATGGCCCTCCTTCACGCCTGTAAGGCAGACATCCTATTGTTCAAACGGGGCCTGTGACATTCTGTGACACACACACACCAGAGCCTGAGCACCGCCGCCCTGGAACAGTCAGCGGTTCCAGCCCGGCCTCCCAGGGAAGCGCCCCAGCGCCCGTCCCGCTCACAGGGGCGAGGCTACGGCGCACACCGCGGCTTCCCGCCTTCTGAGCCCAATGGACCTGGTTCTGGTGCTCTCCAGGCGGGGGGTCTCTGTGCGCCCCAGAGGCCTGGAATCGGTGAATGTAACTTATTTTTGTGCAGAAATCAACTGACCTTGGGGAAACACAGGACTGAAATCGCTGCAACTTCCTGAAGCCCTTTGAACACCCCTTTGGAAATCAAAAGTGACTTTTAACTACATGCTTTTTCCTACCAATTGATTTTTACTATAAGGATGTGTTGTATGACAAATATGTGATACCTTAATCAATAAAGTAATTTAAAAAAAAGGATGTGTTGTTATGGTTTTTTAAAGTAGAAGTTTTAATTCCTCTTGTTAGAATGCTATATATACACATATTTATGTGTTTAAGAAAATGGGCGATTACAACAGTATCAGAAAAAGGAAAGAACAGTAGTATTCAGTCAAAAATTTGGTTTTGTATCCTTGAAATCTACTCAGGGTGAAAATTAAGCCCAATGAGGACTTCACAGGGACTGTGGGGGACCAGCACCCAGCCCGCTTCCATCACGTGACGGGGAAGGCAGCTGTCTGGGAAAACCATCACGGACAGTGCCAGCCTCCCTCCTCCCAGAGCAATGGACTCCTTCCCGTCAGCTCATTGTTCAGGCTGCTCCCACCGCCGGACACAGGATCATTCTCGTCACCATCCGGCGAGTACAAAACATTCCCGAGATGGCCCGAGCACGGGCCCGGACTTCCGACGGAGCACACGGTCCTAGTGCGTGGCTGACACGGGAGACGGCCGGCGGGTCAGAGAGCGGCTGCTCGCGGCTTCCCTGCCTCCGAGGGAGGAGGGCGCCTCTCACACCAGAAAAGCAAACGAAAGGCCCGCACGCCTGTGCCGGGGCTGTGGCCCTCACCGCCGGAGCCTTCCGCGGAAGGAAGAGGCGCAAAGGTGGCGCTGCCTACCCGGGAGCGTCCCAGGGACAAAAGCACCAGGTGACTGTGGGCCCAGAGGGGTCCGCCTGCCAACACGGGGCCGCAGTGAGTGAGGCTGCCGGCCAGCTGCCCGGGAGACGGGGACCCTCTGTTGCCTGGTGGGTGCCATGCGATCACAGGGTCCTTCTCGTGGCAGCGGGAGGCGGGAGAGCCGGGTCCGAGTGATGTGATGTGACTCCTCTGGCCACTGCCCACTCCGACCATGTCCTGGGGCCTGAGCCGAGAGACAGGTGGCGTCTCCCCGGTGGGAAGGCCGGGCCCCAGAAGGACCAGCCCTGCGGCCCAGGACTTCCGCGGGGAGGCTCACCCAGCGACCCAGGACAGCAAAACAACCCACCGCGACCATGTCCCCGCGGCCGTGAGAAGCCAGCACCGTGACCGTCTGGAAAGGACCCGAGTCACAGCAGCACTCTCCCAAGAGGCCCGGGTGCTCTCCTGATTATTTCAATTGTGGGGGAAAATCAACAACCATGTACGTTCTCTTTGAGACACATGCATTTCTCAAACACCTGAACGCTTCCTGAATCAAGCGGACTCGCACCCGAAGCACCGACTGAAGGCCATACCAGGCCGCGGGTGCATTCCTTCGCCACACTCACTGTTCACACACACACACCTTTCGTCTGATGTCCTTCTCAAGATGTCCCCACCCCTCCCAGCAGGTCTGCACTGACAACTTCCAAACTGGTCATTCCAGGACCCGGCGCAGGAACCAAGCCCCCAGCTCCACCGAGGACAAGGACAGAGACGGGACGGACCGGCCCCTGGCAGGCCAGAGGACCAGGCGCCAACTCCAACCCTGCCTCACGCTTCATGGCGGTCCCGAGCCATTTCAGAGCCTGAGTCCCACATCAAACACGGGGAGGGGGGGGGCGCTAAGGACCCACTCAGAAAGGAGCCTGCAATAGGGACCACTTGTCCTCGCCTGTAACCGCCTGAGTCTCCTGCCATCCCGCTTCGGAGGGCCAGGAGCTGCACCAGCGCAGGAGGCCACAGGCGGCCAACGTGGGCAGAAGGCCTGGGTGCTGCGGGCGGGGTGCAGCAGGCCTGGGCAGGCGAGGCAGGGGCACAGGCTGCTTAATTAGAGGCGCAGTCTGGGCGAGGGGCCCTGGGGGAATGGGAACTCAAGCAAAGGCTGGATTTGGGGGACAAGCACTTCGAGTGAACAGCTGGAGAGGCCCTGGGGGGGGGGGGGCCTCCGGAGGAGCGGCTGGGCTCTGTGAGGCGCCAGCAGCAGGACCTACCAGAGGGGGGGCTCTTTCTGGAGCAGAACCACAGTCCTGGGTGGAAGCCCTGGTCCTACTGGGATGCCACAGACGCCCAGTCATCTCCACTCCACTGAGGAAGCTTCAGGGCTTCACTTCCGCCGTGCTCCGACTGGACACCGAGGAGATGGCAGAAGTCCTGGTCACAGTTACAATCGGCACGAGTGGCCGAGTGGCCATGGCGAAGAGGCCGCCAGGGTCACCCTGACCGAGCGGCGTGTCCCAGGCCCTGCACCATGGCCCCTGGCAGGCGCTCCCACAAAGCCTGTTTTAAACACGCCTTCAGACAGGAGCGAGGGGGCCTTCTCGCGGAACAGCGCTGGGTGAGGCCGTCTGAGTCCGCAGGGACCCGCGGGTCCTGTCGGGTGACGAGGCAGCTCTCTTGACAGGGACCGGCTGCCAGGTGGGAGCCCGGGGCAGGAGGCCTGGCCTCTCCCTCCCAGGGGGACAGCTGTCTTCCCAGCGCTGCCCTTCGGGCTGAGTTTCCCCTCTCAATGGCCTGGAGGTTCGGCAGCAGGGACGGCACAGGTCCCTGGAAGGGGCCGAGGCAAACTGCAGTGCGATGCGAGAGGCAGGAGTGCTGGTATTAACCTTGACCTGCTTCCCTGGCCGCCCAAGCCCCACGCGTGTCCTGGCCCAGCAGCCCCCAGGGTCGGCTGCGTGACCGGCGCCACAGCACCGGCCAGTTCCGGGTGCCCGGGAGGGAAGGCCGGCTCTCAGCCAGCACCACCCACCGGCAGGGACCGAGAGCTGGCTTCACTGGCAGAAACACCACCTCCTCCAACCTCGACCCGAGCAGTAACCATGGGCTCTGGCAAGAAATCTGTTCCGTAACCGGCAGCACAGGTATGAACCAAAAACCTACCCAAACGCTGTCCCGCCGTGGAACCCGGCAGCCGTTTCCAGGAGGAAGACGAGAGGGCGGCGAGGGCGAGGATGAGAGGGCGGCAGGAAGCACAGGGACAGGGCACGGCTTGCTCTGCCCGCTCCCTCCCATCCACGCCAGAAGGCGGTTTGCACAGAAGTGTATCTCGCTCAAAACACACGGAACACTGGGGTCCCCAGGCCCCCCAGCACCTGCCGTAGGGTCTGGAAAGTCACCTGGCCGCTGCAACAGAGCCCTAAGGATCGCCCCACCGCCCGTCTAAGCCACCAGCCAGAGGCATCTTCCCAAAACGCAAAATCACCGCGAGCCCGAGAATGAAGTCCCTGGTCACACAGAGCCCTCCGGGACTCTGTCCCCTCCTGCAGCCCGGTCTCGGGCCTCCTCCCTCCCCTGTCCAGGCTCACAGCCCAGGGCAGCTCCCCGGGGCCAGTTACTCCACAGCCCTGGCCTCTGCCCACTGTCCGGCCTGACGTGTGTCTCTGCCACATGCACCACGTGGGCACCAACCCCTCTTCCCAGCTCCCGCTGGTCTGGGGACCTTCCTTGGCCGTCAGTCCCACCCTCTCGGGCAGGACTGGGTTACTAAGTGTCGTGCGGCCGGCCTGCTGGGCTCGGAGCACCCGTGACCGCAGGCTGCAGACGCGAGGGGTCAGAAGCTGCCGACTGCCTGCGAACTGCTCACAGGAACCAAAGCATGCGCTCCCCTGCAGAGACACGGTAACAGCCAACAGCCCCATCACTCCCAGCCCCCCCCCCCCCCCCCCCGTCCCCACACCTGGCCATGGCGGCGCAGGCTGCTTCTGAGACGGAAGCCTTCCTCGGGCCGAGTGGGAAACGAAGGGGCCACACCGGAAGGCAACGTCCCGGCCTGTGCTAACGGGGCCGGCGGCACAGCGCCGTGACCCCCATCTCACGGTGACCAGAGGGAAGCGCGCAGCAGCTCCAGGGGGTGAGGACGCACTTCCTGAACGTTTCTAACTAACTCCCCTCCTCCTGCCTCTGTTATCGCAGATGAAACTAAACGACGACCACTCCAGAGGCCACGGGAAGCGGGAGCCAACAGAGGCAGCAAGGGCAGGTTCAGGCAAAGCGCTCTCTTGGGAGCCGCTGTCCCAGCCTTCATGGCGGGGGGGGGGGGGGGGACAGAGAGGCCCCCAGGAGGGAGGACTCCACCAGCCAGGGCCCTCCGGGGGGAAGCTCCCAGCCTCTGCCTCCCCCGTGTCCTCCCGCCTCCCCGCCAGGTGACCTACATGCTGCGGTCACCCCTGAGCGGGAAGGCACTCCCGGGCTCTCACTGCAGAAACGCCTGACCTCGAATGCAGGAGCCAGAAGAAAACCCACCTGGCGAGATGGCCTGACGAACACGCCACTCAGAAGGAGGCGGTGTGAGCCGCGGACCCGGCCTGCGCTGTCCACCCTAACCCTAACCCTCACTCACTCTCCCCTAAAGAACATGGTGTTTGGCCAGAAGAGAGAGCTTCCATCTTTGAGACACAAACTAAGTGGAGGTAATAAGTGACTTAGAACCGGTCAAATCTGACCCAAACCCCGTCAGGACGCACAGAGGAGGAAACAGCCACCGCGGGCTCTGACAAAGGCCACAGAGAGCTCATCGCAGCTCGGTGAGGAGGCCCCGCCAGCCACAGGCCGCCAGGCCGCCACGCACACAGGCAGAGCCTCTGCAGCCCAGCGGTCATCGCAGCTTTCACGAGGTGCCGTTTGTGCCCATTCGATGGCTCTTCTTAAAGCTTCCCGATGCCAATCCTCGGCAGTGACGGAGCATGCACCCGGGCACCGCCACAAACAGGGCAGACTGGCACATCAGCCCTTTGGAAAGCAGCGTGATCGAGGACGTGTGTACCCTCTGGCCTGCTAATGCCATCCTGCAAACCTCCCTTAAAGACCACAGACACAAGACGTAGAATTACGGGAGCCTACGTTCCAGATTTTCTGAGAAGGCCCTGACTCCACAGAGGTGTGTTCTTTCCCTAAGTGTCTGAGCAAACCTGAGAACCCGGAAGCCACCAGCCTCAGAGAGAGCAGACAGTGCGCCGGGCTGGGTCAGACCCACGGAAAAGCCTGTTCGCGTGGAGCGGAGCCCTGAAGGCGAGCCGGGCTCACCGAGTGTCAGCGCTGCCGGGCCCTCCCGCTCTGTTCCTCCCCACTCTGCGCGGGGCCGGGCCGCCCGCTGCCCTAACGCAGACAGGAACCCGCAGCCTCGCCACCTGCAGCGGCCCGGGAGGCGGCCCGGCTGGGTCTCCTCTCCACCCCACACGAAGCGTGTCTCTACAGGCCAGCTCTCCGCGTGGTGCCAACGGGGACACGGCTGAAGCTAATAAAACGCGGGGGGCGCCATGCTGGAGAAGTAAAGGCCTTGGCCGGCTCTGCCAGGTGGACTGAAGAACCATGCCCACCAGCTGATTCCTCTGTCACGGCTGCGACACAGAGCCAGGGCCACCAGCCTCTGCGCCGTTCCACTGAGTGGCCCTGCACATCCGGTCCGAGAGCGCGGCGGGCACCACACGGGCCACCTCAGGAGCAGCGCACCCCGGCGTGGGGAGCCTGTGACACCCCAGGGAAGCCGAGGACCCTCCAGAAATGCGGGTGCGCGCTCACAGGAACGGTCACGCTCAACTTCCCCGGGCTCGGAGCAGCAGGCCTGCAGGCTAACCGCCTCGGCCAAGTTCCAGGCACCAGAGGAACTGAGTCACGGGCCTCGCCTGGGGCAGGGCACCCACCAGAGCGAACACCTCTTCCTTCTGTGTGACTGCAGGAAGTACTGCCTCACGAGGAGGCATCAGAAAGAACCTGAGCGGATGGAGACCCATCAGGCAACAGGAACATCTTTCTTAAAATGTCCATCAAGCTTTTAGGAAATAGCAAATTCCTTATTTTTCAAAGAAAAGCTTTAAAGGGACTTGTTTTAACCTTCCCCACCCCCACACATCTTCCTACTGGAGCGCGTCACACCAGGTGTGTCTCTGGGACCCCGCACCTGATCAGTGAGCCCGAACGGACAGCTCGCCACACAGGGCATCCACGTAGAAGGGCTTCGGAACCCAGTGGGGTCCGGACCCACACAGCCCAGACTTCCTGTTCGCTGCTGGTTTTCTTTAACGGACCGGGCCACTCCACCTCTCTTCAGCACATTACGAATGAGTTACGCCCTAAAGTTTTTTATACCCAGCGGTAGCTAGGAAATCGGAACCTATTTCCCCCAGAAAACAATGTTAAAAACAGTGGCTGTGTCCCAGGTACGAGGGAGTGTGGGGCGGGCAGCTGGTGGGTTTATGAGGCCACGGCGGGCATTTCCTTGTGAAATGTGGGATCTGAGTAGCTGTCATCTCTCAAAGCGAATTCTCTGTGAAGCCCAGGAGGGAAACGGGCAGTTCTGGAAACTCGGGCCAACCTTAAAGAACTCAGAACCTGACCCTCCGCACGATCACCTACACGACGAGGTGCTCTTTGTGTGGTGAGCCCTATGGTGGGGAAGCCCCTTCCACTCACCCTTCCTGGTTCTTTCGAAATACAAAGCAGATGTACAAAGAAGAACCTTTTCCCCACCTTTACGTGTGGTCAGTAGAATAACAGTCCCCAAAGATGTCCAGGTCCGAATGCCTAGGACCTACGGCTATGTCACCCTACCTGGCAGAGGGAACGACCACTGCATGGGTCAGGCTGTGGCCCCGCACGCGGGGTTATCCAACAGAGAGGCAGCAGGCAGGGAGAAAGGAGGCCATGCTACCTGCTGGCTACCTGCTGGCTACGTGCTGGCTTTGAAGGCGGGAGGGGGCCACCAGCCAAGGAACGCGGCCGCCTCTAGGAGCTGCAAAAGGAAGAAGACGGGCGTTGCCCCGGACCCTCCAGAAAGGCACGCAGCCCTGCGAGCACCTCGATGTCAGCCCGGCGAGACACACGTGGGCTCGCTGAGATAACGGGTGGACACATACGGATGCTGTCTTGCGCCACCACGTTTGTGCTGCTGCGGCAGCCGCCATAGGAAACGCGTGCACCCCGCTTCCACTCACCCTCCTCAGCACAGATTCACGCCAGGCCTGGTGGCAAGGCAGTCACCAAGAAAGCAACCAAGCCGACCGCTTCCTGCCTGGCCTGGAGGGTAGGAACCCCAGGAGAGGGCAGAACGCCTGGCAGGGCACTGGGTCTGGGAGAGATTCAACGGCAAGAGAAGGTGGAGAAAATAGACCGGAAAAAAACACAACACAAAAAAACGGAACAAGGGTTTTCATGGGCAGAAAGAGAAGTTGGGAGGGGAAGAAAGATCCTCTGGAACCAGCCAGAGGGTTTTTTGTGGGGTTTTGTTTTTTGTTCAGTCACAGAGGAAAGCACACACAGCTTGGACTTGGAAGGTTACGAGGGGGCATCGGATGGGCGCCCGGCCCACAAAGGCCAGGACCTCCGGCCGCGCCGGGGCCTCCAGAGCTGCCCGGCCCCGGTGGGTGGCGCGGGGTCAAGTTGCGGGTCGTAAACCCGCCGCTTCGCCAGTCCCGTTTCTCAGTGACTTTCTGGCCGATCAGCAGAAAAGCTGCGTTCGTCACCGACCGGCGCTGGGCTCCGGGAGCCACCGAGGCATTTGCAATCCCGCGGCGCCGGCCTCGCCACGACCCGCAGCAGCTCACCCCGTGTTTGCCATTCCCCCCTCAGGTCCTCACCAACACGATGCTCACAGGTGAAGGGCAGCAGCCAAGTCACCTGCCCAAACGCCCGTCATTTCAAGCTACTTGCGGGGGGCAGCCCTCGCGCTGGCCATCAGACAGGACCAGGTGAGCGGGAGGGAGAGACTCGAAGTTTTTGTCAAGTTTCCGCTGTCTGGGTGCGCACGCGACAATGCAAACTTGGGTCTCGGTCACCGCCCCCGCAGGCTGCCCAGGCCGGCGTTTCGGGGTCCGTGGCCGATGGACCTGGTCCGCGATCACTCACCGGGACCGGCCGGCCGGCCAGGGGCCGCGGTCCCGCCCCGGCGGCACCCCAGTCCCCCGCGCCTCGGCCGCAGCAACGTCCGGGGCAGCCCGTCCACTCCGGGCGGGTGCTGCCTTCTCCTTTCCTCTCAGACAAAGACGCGGACCGGGGCACACAACTTGCGAACACCGGGGGCCGGAAACCACGAGAGCGCAGCCGGGGGCGCCGGGCGCCCCGGGGGCACCGTCAGGCCTGCGCGGGGCGGCAGCGGCCGGCGACTCAGACCCCGCGACCCGGCCCCTCCGGCCCTGCGACCCCGGCGCCTCCCCGAGACCCGGGCGCCCTCCGCCTCCCCTACCCCGCGATTCCCGCCCGGTCCGACCCCCGGAGTCGCGTCCGGCACCACCATTCCCGGGAAACGCGAGCCGCCGGAGGCGCCGCCGGGCCGGGGACAGGAGGAAGCGCGGGAGGGGGCGTCCGCCGGCCGGGCCGCTGGCCGTGGGCCGCACTGACCGTAGCTGTCGTCCTCCTCCATGGTGCCGGTGCCGGTGCCGACGCCGGGCTCCGCGCCCGGCTCGCTGATTGCCCCTCGCGTCCAGCCGCGTTCGGCCCCGCTCGCCTCTGCCGGGCTCCCAGCCCCGCCCCCGGCCCGCGCCTCCCGCGGGGCGCCCCGCCCGCCGCCGCCCGCGCCCGCACCCCAGGCACGCGGCCACCTCCCGGCCCGCGCCTGCGCACGCGCGCCAAGGCCCCGCCCCCTCCCCGCGGCCCCGCCCTGCCGCGCCGCCGGCGCGCGCACTCCCCTCACCCCCACGGCCCCCGGCACGCGGCAGCCTCCTGGCGGGCGCTTGCGCACGCGCGCACGCCCAGGCCCCGCCCCCGGGCCCGAAGCCCCGCCCTCCAGCCCGCTCAGAAGCACACTCCCCGGCACGCGGCCGCTTCCTGGCCCGCGCCTGCGCCCGCGCGCCCGCCTGAGGCTCCGCCCTTTGGACCCGCCCCCTGAGTCCGAGGCCCCGCCCCCACCGCCCTCGCGGGCCCAGCAGGTTTCGGGTGTCGCAAGGACCGCGCAGGATCTGGGCCTGGCGCACCCACCCAGGCCCACAGCCCGCAGCCCGGCCGCCCACAGAGGCCCGAGGTCGTGTCTGTCCGGCCACTGAAGGGCAGGGTGGTCCTCGCTGACGTCAGCCGTGCCGGCCAGTCCCGCCCCGGCTTGGCCAGGGAGGGCCCGGTCCTTGGCCCGAGGCCGCAGAGCGCTTGGGATTTGTTTATTTCTGCCGCTTGAATCTTAGCACAAGGACCCGAGTCCCCAGTTGTCTGCCTTCATACTTCCTGTTATTGTCTGAATTTACCTTATTACCCCGCATTTCAGGATTTTAGTGACCCTGACCCAGGCACCTCTTCCTACATGTATCTGCCTGCACGGGGCTGCTGGGGGAGGGGGTGGCTCAGCCCTGACCTTGGCCATGTCACAAGGCAGCTTGGCATTCCCCTCCTTGGGACCCCGCTTCAAAGCCTATTTCTTACTGGCCCACCCTAAAATGTGCCTCCCAGGATTTCTCCCTTGTTCTTGACAACAAAGACAAGTCATTAACTCTCGTGGGGAAAATTAAATGAATGAGGAATGTGCTTTCATTCCGGATCTGCTCTGATTAGCTCTGTGACCTGGGCAAACCTTTCAACCCCCTGGACCTGTTTCCCACCCACAAAACGCAGCCTCTGCCTACAAGACCCTGTCTTCCACTCAGAACTGATCTCAGATGGGACAGATCCAACACGGTCTTCGCTTAGACTTCTCCGCAGCTCACAGTACTAGTATTTCAATTATGTGAGATGGCTTTTGACATAGCAGCCTCAGGAACCCTACTCTACCTCATGTCGGGGTACAGCTCCGGCCCAGCCTTTTTTTTAAAAAATATATTTTTATTGATTTCAGAGAGAAAAGGAGAGGGAAAGAGAGAGAGAGAGAAACATCAATGATGAGAGAGAACCATCGATCGGCTGCCTCCTGCACGCCCCACACTGGGGACCGAGCCCGAAACCTGGGCATGTGCCCTGACCGGGACTGGCTCATAGGTCGACACCCAACCACTGAGCCTTCTTAACCTCATGAACTGACTCACCCCGGCCTTTGGTGGACAACCTTGATGTCCCCTGAAAGTCTAAGGTGGTGTCTATTTCCTTGGGCACAACCCCCTGTCCCCCATGCTGCTTTCGAGTAATTCCAGGAATTAGACATTTCCCTTGTATAGATTGTTACCCTCCTAAAATATTGATTCTGGTGTATTTGCAAGTTTGATCTTCACTGATTTCATCAGATTTTGACATGAGAGCAGGGAATCACATCTTGGCCCAAGGTCCTTCAGGGGTTTTTTTGTGTGTGTTGTTTTTTTAAAAATGTTTTTATTGATTTCAGAGAGAGAAAGGGAGAGGGAGGGAGAGAAACATGGATAGGCTGCCTCCTACATGACCCCTACTGGGAATCCAACTTGCAACCTGGGCATGTGCCTTGACCGGGGGACCTCCTGGTGCGTGGGACAATGCTCAACCAAGTGAGCCACCCGGCCCGGCTGTCCTTGGGTGTGTTTTTTTTTTTTAATTAAACATTTTATTTTATTTCTTGTTAATCCTCACCTGATATTTTTCTATTGTTTTTTGTTTGTTTGTTTTTAGAGAGAGTGGAAAGGAGGCGGGTAGACAGAGAAAGAAAAACATCCATGTGAGAGAGACATGACTGGTTGCCTCCTGCATGTGCCCCACCCAACCAGGGCCGGGGATCGAGCCTGCAACTGGAGGTACCTGCCCTTGACCGGAATTGAACCCAGGACCCTTCAGTCCCCGGGCTGACACTCTGTCCACTGAGCCACACTGGCCGGGCTGTCCTTTGGCTGCTTTGATGCTCTTAGAATTGCCCCACTTGGTCTGGGGGTCATCACAGTGGAGCAGGCTCTCCAACAATGTCTACTCCGCTCTGCCCAGGAGTCCCCGAAAGGTTCAAGGCATCTCCCGGCCGGCTTTCTCCCCTGACCAGTATGCGGGGTCCCTGGCTGCCAGAACTCTTGTTCAATGACCAAAACTCAGGAACAAAAGATAACATGGTAATTGTCACCATCTTCACTCCCAACTTGTTATGTGACTCCCAGACTGGGTAGACTAGGATAGGAGGCATACTGGGGCGATGCTAATCACCTCCATTAGCAGGGAACCCGACTGCCTACAAGTTCCCTTAAGGACCATCGATTCATTACAGCAGTGTTTCCCACCTACAGGTCCCTACTCTGCATGGCTGAGAGACCAATCACTAGAGGAAGAGGAGACAGAACAAACAGAAGAGAGCCCGGTCCTCTCTCACCTGTAATTAGGCGAAGGTCTGCGTGGCTGTGCAGGGCGCACCGCGTCCCCTGGGTGGGGTTACTACGCATCCTGCCTGTGGGCAGGGCAGGACGTCCCATTCCTCACAATCTCCCTAAGGCAGCTGGGAGACAGGCCCATAGAGGTCACAGGTTAGGGCCCTTAGGAGTTAGGGTCGCGTTAGCTTACTGGTTACCAGCCCTAAGCACAGAGAGACCTCAAAGATGAGGGGGGTGCCCCGGGCACCTGGAGGCACCCTGGTGAGGATGGGGAACTCACTGTAGTGGAGGTTTCTGACCCAGCCACCCCTCTCCGCCTCCCCTTTCTCGGGCCCCACTGTGTCAGTTCTTCGAGAACCTTGAAACGGGTCAGGTTCCTGGCGGGCCTCACCTAGTCTGTTCAGAGGTCGATCCACCTAACAACTTCATGTTGTTGTTTGTTTGTTTGTTGTTGTTTTTTTTACAACTTCGTTTTTTAAGTTGGCGCCTCCCTTGCTTACATAATCTCAAGAATTAGAATTTTGCCGAAACCGGTTTGGCTCAGTGGATAGAACGTCGGCCTGCGGACTGAATGGTCCCAGGTTCAATACTGGTCAAGGGCATGTACCTTTGTTGTGGGCACATCCCCAGTAGGGGGTGTGCAGGAGGCAGCTGATCGATGTTTCTCTCTCATCGATGTTTCTAACTCTCTATCCCTCTCCCTTCCTCTCTGTAAAAAAGTCAATAAAATATATTTTTAAAAAAAGAATTTCGAAGGAAGTCTTTTAAGCAACATCTATTTTTCCCTGCGCTTATAATACGGCAGTTTCAAACTTCTTCAGGCACCACCTCAGTCCTCAGCAGGGGGCAGGTCGCTGTATTCCACTTTCCTACAAGGGAGCACTCCCGGGCCGGCGTGGTTCAGTGGTTGAGCACCGACCTATGAACCAGGAGGTCATGGTTAGATTCCTGGTCAGGGTACAAGCCCAGGATGAGGGCTCAATCCCTGGTAGGGGGCATGCAAGAGGCAGCCAATCAATGGTGCTCTCTCATCATTGATGTTTCTCTCTCTCCCGTCCTCTCTGACATCAATAAAAACATGTTTTAAATAAGATGATGCATCTACAGAGTGAGAAGGGCAGGACAGAGCAGTGGTGGAGAGTATTTCCACTTGCAGTAATAATGCCTGTGTGTGTGGTATACATAGGTGGGTGAAAAAAAGGGGGTTCGATGGGAAATAACTTCTCAGCGTGATCGGATCATAAATTCCGAACTGGGCAGGTCATGGTGGAGTCACGCCCCAGGCCTACGGCTTCTTTAGGGAAAGGTTTTAACAAAGCCTGGCCTGCTCTGGCCAGTGGCACAGAGGTTAGAGCACTGTCCCACGCACCACAGGGCCATGGGTTCGAGTCCCAGTCAAAGGCACGTGCCCAGGCTGCCAGTTCGATCCCTGGTCCAGGTGCATTTGTGAGGCAACCAACTGATGTTTCTTTCTCACATCGATGCTTCTCTCCCTCTCCCTTCCTCCCTCTGGAATCAATGAAAAAAATGAGGATTAAAAAATAATAATAATAAATAAGACCAAGGATTCGTTTTGTTGCCTTTCTCCTCTCCCATCAGGGTGAGGCAGGAGGTTCAGCTGAAGGGTCTGGTGAGAAAGGAAGGCCGGCCCCCTCCCCCTCCCCTGCCCCTGCCCCTGCCCCCAGGAGCCCTGTGTGCCCAGGGACAGGTGAGGGAGGGAAGGGCTGAGGAAGCCCGTTGTCCTCCAAGGCTCCCTTTCACCCAATCCCAAGCCACTTCCTCAGGGGCCACTGCTCCTCCCAGACCGTGGGGGGAAGAGGGGGCAGCGAGGGCCGACGACCGCCCCAGGATGACTCTGCTTCCCAGAGGAACGCCCGAGCCCAGCCTCCTGCAACCGGAGGCCAAGGGGGTTGGGCGGCTGTGACAAGGCAGGCGGTAACCCTTCCGGAGGCCAGCCTCCGGCCCTCCCAGTCCGGGGTGGGCGAGCCCACGCTCAGACTGACGGACACTCACGCAGGCGGCCTCAATAAATCCAAGGCAGGGACGGGCTGCGGCGGGAGCACCCCTGCCTGACCCTGTCTGCGGCTACACCCTGGGGGCGGCGGTGCAGGGGAAGGGGAAGGGAGGAGACCAGAGCGCATCCGCACGCAGGCCAGGCCGGGACTGGCGTCGCCTTGCTTGGAAAGCCCCCAGGTTTTATTTAGTGAGAGCGGGCCATTTCCTCCCGAGTGGCACTGGAGTCCGTGTATAATGGAACTTGATTGTGGCCAGCTGTCTCCGACAGCTCCCCACCTCCCCACCGCCCGAAGACAGCTGGCCACGCGCCGCGTGGTGAGAGCGGTGGGGGAAGCGGGGGAGGGGCCGGGGGCAGCAGCATTTCCAAGGCAGTGACACTGAGGGGGTTGGGGGGCATTTTCTGGGCAGAGTCCAACTGCCCCGTGTTCCTTAAGCAGCTTTCCCTGGTCCATCCTCCCACAGACCCCCGGTGCCCGGGAGTGCTGGCCCTGCGGGACCTCGGCCGCTGGCCCGCCGACGGGAGGGGTCTTAACTGCGGCCAGAAAACAGCAGAGAATGGCCTGCTTTCACTCTGCCTCCAGAGCTGAAGGCACCGCCCCTCAGGCAGCTGTGCACGGAGAGGACTGTGGGCTCGGTCCCCAGGAGGGGGCTTGCAGGAGGTGCCTCTCCCCCCTTTGTCTTCCTCTCTCTAAAAATCAATGAGCTATCCTATCTAATAAAAGGGTAATATGCAAATTAACCATCACTCTGTCACAAAGATGGCAGTGCCCAAAGCCACAAAATGGCGGCGCCCAGTCCCTCAGCCCAGCCGGAGTCCCCCAGTCCCAGGGCAGGGGCAGAGTGGGGGGCGCTGAGAGCGGTCAGCGTGAGCGGCCTGGTGGAATGATTGCTTCATCACTGTGGTGATGAGGCAAGGGTCCTACCCCAGCCACAGAGGGCCTCTGGGCCATGGAGAGCCTCTCAGCAGTGGGTGCGGAGCGGCCAGGCCCCACAGAGCAGAGAACCACGGGGAGTGGGCCTAAGCTGTCAGGGCTCCCGGATTGGAGAGGGCTCCCCTGAGGGCTCCCAGGTTGGAGAGGGTGCAGGTCGGGCTGAGGTACCCACCCCCTGTGCATGAATTTCATGCACTGGGCCTCTAGTTAAAAATATTTTTACATGTTCTTATTGATTTCAGAGGAAGGAAGGGAGGAGAGATAGAAACATCGATGAGAGCGAATCATTGATCGGCTGCCTCCTGCAAGCCCCTCTCTGGGGATTGAGCCTACAACCCGGGCCTGTGCCCTGACCAGGAATCGAACCCTGACCTCCTGGTTCATGGGTTGCTGCTCAACCACTGAGACACACTGGCCAGGCTAAAAATATATGTATTTTTAATTATCACCTCTTTTTAAATATATTTTTATTGACTTCAGAGAGGAAGGGAGAAGGAGAGATAGAAACATTAATGATGAGAATCATTGATTGGCTGCCTCCTGCACAACCCACACTGGGCATGTGCCCTTGACCAGAATCAAGCCCGGGACCCTTCAGTCCGCAGGCCAACGCTCTATCCATCGAGTTAAGGGCTAAAAAATACTTTATTAAAAATCAAAGGAAGCCCTAACAGGTTTGGCTCAGTGGATAGAGCGTCAGCCTGCGGACTGAAGGGTCTCAGTTCGATTCCGGTCAAGGGCATGTACCTTGGTTGCGGGCACATCCCCAGTAGGGGGTGTACAGGAGGCAGCTGATCGATGTTTCTCTCTCATCGATGTTTCTAACTCTCTATCCCTCTCCCTTCTTCTCTGTAAAAAAATCAATAAATTTTTTTAAAAATCAAAGGAAAAGAAACAAGACATAGGCAAGACTCACAAAATCTCGTTACTTTATTGCACCAAGATCTTGGCAATATGGGGGTCCACAGCCCCTGGAGGGAAGTGCAGAGAACGGGGCGCAGACCTCCACGCAGAGGCAGCAATGGCGGAGACGGGGGATGGAGAGGCGGCCCCTCCCACAGACCCCGGGCCCCCACGCCTCCACTCTAAACACAACATTAAATTAGACCCAGATTCTAAGTGAGCGGAGGCCCACTGTTATAAAAGCTCGTTATTTATATACATTTACATATGCACACGTCATCTAGAATTGGACTCACTTCCTGGGCCCGCCCGGCCCGGCCCAGTTTGGTGCGTGGTGCTGGGATGTCGTGGGAGGGAAGGCTCGCCTCTGACAGAGACAAATGCTCAGCGCTGCCCACGGTGACGGGTGACAGGTGACAGACACAGCTCCTCAGGAGGTTCTACAATGACCCCATGAAGGAGGCTGGGAGGAGGGCAGGGCCGATGCCGAGGGCAGGGCGGGAACGAAAGGGGATGAGTCTGTCAGACAGCAGCACCCTCCACCCCGCCAGGCGCTGCAGGAAATGGGGAAGCCCTCCCACGGCCACGCACCGCACGAAGAAAGCCCTGCCCAGAGGCACACCTCCCCTTCGGAGGCGACAAGCGACCAAGTGCAGGTCTCTGAACAGGTGAGGCTGACAGGCCGAGGCCAGGCCCTTGCGAAAAGGCAGAGGCTCGGCCCAGCCGCTCGCTTTCTTGGGACCAGACGGCCCCAGTGCGGCCGCTGGCATCTCCTCCCAGCTTTTCAGAGAAAACGAACACAGAAGGAACACCCAGACGACCCCCTGGAAAAGCGCACACACCTCCCCACAGCCCCCAGGGCAGGGCAAGGCGGTCCGGAGGGGCGGCGCGGGGTGGGCACAGGTCAAGGCGGCGGCTGTGCGGACGGGTCCACGCAGCCCTCGGTCCGGCTCCCCGTGCAGCAGGTCCCGGAGAACGGAGCCGTGACTGTCAGATGTACTCGTACCCTTCTACCCTGGGTCACCTGTGACTGTTCTGGAAAACGTCACCCGACCGAGGATTTCCCATGATTTACTTTACACGTGTGCGGGCACGGCTTGAGCGAGGTAAAGTGATCTGGTTACAATCGGCTAAAGTGAAAAGCGCTCACACGCGGAGCAGGGGAGCCGGGATCTGCAGGAGCGAGGACACTGCTGTGGCGCCCAGGCCCGGTCAGAGGTGCATGTGAAGCCGGAACAGGAAGAGGACCTACCCCACGACGCCACCCGGACAGAGGCCGCGGCCTGCGGCTGAGGGGAGGTCGGGAAGGCGCTCAGAGCAAGCAGCAGCCCGACGGGCAGGGGCCGGCTCAGCAGTTCAAGCCCCGGCCGCCTGCTCCCGAGAGCGTCCAGTTCCCTGCGAGGACGGAGGCACGGGGCCGCCTCGCTCCGCTTCCTGAGGTGGAGGGTAAGGCAGGCAGGGCGCAGGCGGGGGCCGCGCAGCCACCAGGAGCAGGTGGTGGACGGCCCGCCGAGAACAGCGACCAGCCGCCACGTCACCCAGGCACGCAAGCACACGAGAGCGCAGCCACCAGCCCTGCTCCGTCCACGCCGGCCCTGCTCCGTCCACGCCGGCCCTGCTCCGTCCACGGCCAGCCCAGCCGCGCCGCCCAGTCCCCGCCGGGCAGCTGCCTGCTCCACCCGGCACGGTGTGCTTTGTCACCAGAGGCCCTGATCCCCAGAAGCTGGAGCCTCGGCGCCATCCTCCGCGCAGGCTGGTGGTGCAGGCCTGGGGGTGACCCAGCCAGGAGCCCACACGGACCACTCCCAGGAGGTGATGCCCGTCTCCGAGTGTCTGTGGGGCAAACAACAGTCATCCTGACAGAGAAAGGGCCCTGGGAGTCCCCTCCCCCCTCCAGCGCAGCCCACAGGGACCCCCCGGGGCCTGGGATGGAGCAATTCCTCCTCTGCAAGTGACGCCGTGTGCGTGCGCCTCACCCCACACCCCGCACCCTCAGCCCATGCACTCTCACTCACTCCACCACATACTCCACCACACACACACACACACACACACTCTCTACCACACACGCTCACACACACTCCACCACACACACACACCCGCACTCACATATACACTCACATTCACGCACACACTCATTCACACTCACACACCAACCCACAGCCCACACTGACCTATCTCGGCAGAAGCGGCTCAGCGGCGGTAGCTGAGGCTGGCGGCCTTGGCTGGATGAGTCACAGACCAAAAGTTCCGTCTGTTCTGAAGTTTCTGGAAGGCATTGAAGTTTCTTTTCCTTTCTCTCTTGAACTTTTTAATTTTCTTTTCCTGTTTCGAGAATCACAGGTGTCACACCTGCCAGAAGGGCTGTCCCGGGTCCCAGCGGCCACGACGTGAGACACCACTCTCCACGCGCAACATAACCAAGCCTCACTCCTCCCGCGGCCTGTGGGAGCGCCCACTCCCACTTCACTGATGAAGGGACCGGAGCAACTGGGGACCAATGCCCTGCCCGTGGCCACATTTACGGCGGCCAAGCAGCACCTGAACCTGGCACCTGGCACCAGTCTGGGCCGCAACCACGTCCAACTGCCCGAGAACCAGGCCCTCCCGGACCGCGGCTGCGCCGTACCTTCCCACGATCAAACTCTTCATCCCAGTCGTCGATCACCGTGGAGGTGCGGGCCAACCTGCTGTCGTGCATGGCATCCCGGCTGACAGCCGACACCTCGCCACCCCACGTCAGAACTGCAAGACACGCGCGTGTGGGCACCTCGGATTCCCACCACCCTCCTTATTTCTCTCTTAGTCTCCTTTTTAAGAAAGCTAACTTTGCCTTAACTGGTTTGGCTCAATGGATAGAGCGTCGGCCTGTGGGCTCAAGGGTCCCAGGTTCGATTCCAGTCAAGGGCATGTACCTTGGTTGTGGGCACATACCCAGTAGGGGGTGTGCAGGAGGCAGCTGATTGATGTTTCTCTCTCATCGATGTTTCTAACTCTCTATCCCTCTCCCTTCCTCTCTGTAAAATATCAATAAAATATAATTTAAAAAAGAAAGAAAGAAAGCTAACTTTGCCGGGTGACATGGTTCTACAGATTGGAGGGTGCAATTCCCTGACACGTCGCCTGTACACTGCACCGCATGCCACGCCCTCAGGCAGAGCTTCTGTCCTCACACAGGTGACCCCTTTGCCCAGAACTGCCCCTGCCCCCACCCAGCGTAGTTGTTTTTAAACCCTCGGCCTCATCTGAGAAACAAAGATCTCGTGTTCTTTCTCCAGGTCTGACTTACAGAAATAAGCTTGCGAATAAGAAGTCACCCTTGGGTGCTGGGCCAGTGCCGTCGGCCCCTCCCTCCTGGCCTGGCCTGTCCCCCGGGGTGCATGCTCTGTGCTCTCCCGCTCTCCTGCCCCTGGACCCAGGCAGAAGCTGTTCTGGATCCTTCCACAGATAACCCCCGCCCCGTGAGGACCAGTTCTTGACCTCTGTGCGATGGGGTCAGATGGGACCGTTTAGACACTCTTCCCATCTTTACAGCCAACTGACGCCTGCGCTCTCGGGGCACCAGGATCCACCCCCAAAACGACAGAAGCCCAGGCTCGAGCAGCACCTTTCCTCCCATAGGCTTTATCCGCCGCGCATTCCAGCAGCTCCCAGACCACGCTGGCGCCGCGCTCCCTGGTCCAGGAGCGCCGAGGAGCCGGCTCCGGCCCTGCAAGCAGACACACAGTGTGCGTTGGCAGCCCCCACCGCGGGAGCGGCCACCCTGGACGGAGCAGGGCTCCAGGGCGTCTTCCCGCCGGAAGGGGGTTGGCCACGAAGCAGCCCTCCACCCCAGGACCTGCCCCGCCCGGCGCACCTGCGAGGTCCCCAGGACCCTGGCCGCGGACAGCAGGCGCGGGGCCGCTCCCGGGCACGGCAGGGCCTTCGGGGTGCTCCTTCCCTTCTCCTTCCCGCCGGGACTCCGGCTTTCTCTTTTTCTTCTTCTTTTTCCTTGGAGATGCTGCCGTGGCCTCTGGCTCGGGGTCCGAGGGGGAGCGGCTCCTGGGGTCAGCGTCAGCAGTCAGCTCCCTCCCCATTCCACTGGCGCGTGACCCACAGTCACCCGGACAAGCCCCACCCTGAGCCTGGCCCGGGGACCAGTCACGATGCTGCCCACGCCACAGCCAAGCAGGGGGCGCTGGAGCTCCACCCAGGCGAGTCCTACAGGCGGTGATGCAAGGGCAGGGCCAGCCGGGCTGGGTCAGGTGACCACCTGTGCAGTGCCGGCCAGGCATCTGCTGCCACCCACTCGCCTGGGTCAGCAGGCTGGACCCGCAGGCCACACCCACCGGGAGTGGGGGGGTTGTTGGCGGGAAGGCAGGGTGTCTGGCTCCTGGCTCTCACCTGTGCCAAGGTGGGTCCTGGCGGAGGCAGGCTTCTCCTTCTCCGCCAAGGCCATCCACTCCCTTCCTCCTCTTCTTGCTCATGTGGGGGCTGTCCGTCCTGCATCCCACCGGCCAGCCATTCACCAGGCCCCGGCCGTTCACTGGCTGCTGCCCACCCTCTGGCTCCAGGCTGGAAGCTGGTCGCTCCACGCTGCCCTCCTGCCTGCGCTCAGGGCTCCAGCGCTGCCCCTGCGCCTGCCCCTGCTGCAGGGGGGCGATGTCCGTGTCCTCGGGGCGCTTCCTCTTCCTCCTCCTCCTCTTCCCAGGAGGGGCCGCTGCCTCCCCCGTCTCTGAGCCCTGCCTCAGGGCCTCTCCCAGGTGCTTCTGTTTCCTCTTCTTACAAAGGCCGAGGGGCTCGCTGGCCTCTGGCTGGTGTGGGGGGGCCCGAAAGCCCCCGTTGACCTGAGGCAGGGGAGCAGAGGCGGAGTTCGGGAGGCTGCTGGGCAGGGTGGCGGCGTGGGGGGGCTTCGGGAGGCCAGATGATCCGGGAATAGGCGACACAGCCCTGTGAGGACAGGCGGGCAGTGAGGACGGCTGTTCTGAGACCCAGGCCCACCCTCAGCTAGGGACCGCCCCCAGGAACCTCAGCTTAAAAAACTAGGTGTAAGTTAAAAAGACAGACTAGCGATGAAATTCAGGCCTACTTAAGATCAAGGTTAACAAAAGTCATTGTCTCTCTCTTAGTTTCTCATCACCAAGCAGTACAATGTGTGTCTGCCAACTCCAATGTTTTTCATTTTTGATACACATGTGTAAAAGCTGCACTGGGCAATCAATCCCCACCCTCCGGAGTCTCGGGGTGTCCAGGCACGAGAAGGGCCGGACAGGCCTGCGCATCTTCACCTCGGACTGTCCTCTGGGATCTGGGGTTCAGGGAAATCAGGGAATCCGATTTCACCAGGGGGTCTCCCAGCAGAACGAGCGGGGACGAGGGATGGGTCTAGAGCAGGTCGGGTTCGGCTCTGATCTGTGTCCCGCTCGCTATGGACCCGGAAAGGTTAACTCTCCACATGAGACCCCCCCGACAATGGCTGACCAGAACACCGGCCTCCGGGGTACCAGTCATTGCCACCATCTACACACAACAAGCTCCGAGGCCCCCAGACTGTACTACCCTCTCCGCTCTGCGTCTCCCGGAACTAACGCCAAACAGAGAAAACCGCCCAGGAAATACCTCACACCTTCAGGACCTGCCCTGTGCGAACAGAGGGCCTGTCCAGCCGCACGCTGGCCTCCCGCGGCGGCCCCGCCGCTCTCGTGGGAGCACGGGGAAAGCAGCTGGCCCCGGCCGGGCCCGCGCTTACCTGGCGGCACCGACAGGCCGGGCGCAGGCGGCGGCGGGGTGAGTGGCTTTCCTGGGGTGGGTGAGGTCGGAGAGTGGCGGGAGGGGCGGCGCTCGGTCAGTGCCGGGGGCCCTCCGCAGGGGGCTGGCCTGCAGTTATTGACATAAATAAAAACTTGGTGGTCCAAAAAAGTTGTGGTGAGTGAGAGGAAAGATAAATGTAAAAAAACAAATAAACAAACACAAAAAACAAATGAAAGAGTTCAGAAAGCAGGATGGGGGACAGCGAGGGGTGGGGGTGATAGAAGAAGAATCAGAAGTGTTTTTGGTTAGAAACAAAAAGGAAAAGGAAGGAAATTTCAACAAAAACCCAAGCAGGCCCACTCCACCACGGAGCTCTACATTGCACCCAGAGGTGCCAGCACCCGGGTCCCGCGGGCCGTGTCCTGCGGCCACCCCGTGCTCGGAGCACCGTGAGCCAGCACCCCGTCCTCCCTCTGGATCCTGGTTCCTCCCCTTAGAGAGGGAGACCTGCATCGCCCCAAGTCTCCGTCAGCACATGGAGTGACGGTGGGAAATCAGGGTTCCCTGAACCCCGACTCTGGGACAGCCCCTCTGATCTGCAGTGCCCAGGAGGCCCAGGGTCTCGCTCCCCCAACCAAAGCCGCCCGACACTCCCAACCACGACACCCCAACACCCACCTTCTTGGCAGAAAGGGCCAGCTTCTTGGCGGGCGGAGGAGACATGGCGTTTGCGGGCTCGGTGGCCATGTTGCTCAGGGCGGGGGACCGCGGCTTCACCACCGTGGAGGCGTCACCGTTCAGCAGCGCCCTGGGCGAGCCGGCCGTGGGGGTCCTTCCCTGAGAGTCACAGAGGCGGGCGGCCCCGCTCCTGGGGGCTGGGGGGCCCTGGGCGGGGTCGCTGCTCCCGGAGTGCTCGGGGCTGGAACTGCTGGAGGCTGCCCTGTCCGGGGCAATGCCCGCAGGCCCGTGCCCGTTGGCAGTCGCTGCAGGCACAAGCTTGGGTGAGGTAGAGAGGCCAGCGCCCCTGCCATCCCAGGAGCCTGGCCTGTGGCTGTCACACCTGCCGCTGGCACCGTGGGACCCCGGAGAAGTCTTGGGGGGCGGGGAGAGGTGCTGCAGGGGGGCTGACTTCTTGACTTTCTTTCCAGGCTCAGCCAGGATGGTCGGCAGGGGGGTGGGTGCTTTGGAGAGTCGGGGGGAAGGGGACCCCAAGGGCAGCTTTGGAGGAGTGTGTCCATTCTGAGTCTTCGGGCCCGACAGGAAGCCGTTCCTGGACACGGGCACACCCGTCTCCTCGGGGGCCTGCAGCTTCCTCACGGCCACTGGGTCCGGTCTCTGAAAGACAGCGGGGCGGGGCGGTCAGACCTGGCAACGATCCGGCAGGTGAGGGGCACACTGCGCGGCAGCAGGCCACGGCCACGGCCTCGGCACGCAGTAAACATGCTGTTACTTCTTTAAGCTATCTCACCCGCGGGCGTGGATCTTTATAGTCACCTCCGCTGTGAGAGCAGTATGTTTCCACCAAGATTTGAGAAACACACAAACATAAAGAAAGGAATTACCACGGTCCCATCCCGCTGCATAGCCGCTGATGAACACATGGCGTTCTCTCCTTGGGGCTTTGCGTCTGCGGGTTTGGGCCAGAGGGAGACCAGCTGGCTTCCCGACCGATCCCTATCTCAGGCTCTCAGTAAGGTCTGCGATGTTGGGCGAGCAGCCCTCTCCTGCCATGGAGGCCATGCAGCTGCACGGTCTCCAGGGGTCCCGGAGTGACCGCCACAGGCCGTCCTCACCCCCTCGCAGACCCACTCCATCAGGACGCTAAGCCACGGCTCCGCGTTTGATGCCCCACCTCCCACCCCAGGCCTGAATCCGAGCATTTACCAGCGCAGTCGCCCAACCACTTTTGGGCTGGTGGAGTCTGCTTAAAATCTACTTGTTAAGCGAACAAACGGCTGGATCTGTCTCCGTGTTAGCCCATGTGACTGTTTGGAAATGGAACGGCAGGCTGTGAACATGTCCGTGATGGCGCCGCAGTCTGACCCACGGCGTCCACCGTTCCCTCTCCCCAGCGAGGGTTTCGGTTTCAAACGTTTGCTCAGTGACCCTGCGTCCGCCTCCCGTCGCTTCAACGCCGGCGTCCTCTGCACGGCCCCAGGGTGGTTCTGCATCCCCTGAGCGACTCCTTTGCCTGCCTCACTGCTCTGTTCGTAACACTGAGCCCAACTTCCAGCAGAAAACTTCACACACACACAAAAGTAACTTCAAAGGCATTTCTTAGTTAACGTTTTGCCACATTAGTGCGCGTGCACTCCCCCCCATTTCTCTTTCTAACCATTGAGTACATTTTGGACACGACCCCTTTCCCCCCCCAAGTACCTCTGTGTGCGCTCCCGAGAATAAAGGCTTCCGCAGGGCACACCCAGCGAATACGACTGAGTCAGGAAATCAGCACTGATGCTTCCCTCGTGCCCTCAGCATTGAGCGTTCCCGATGCTTCAGGCCAAGAGGTTGCTCAGCGAGCCTGTCCCTGTGCTTGTGTGGCAGCTGGTCCAGAGCAGGGACACAGCGTGACCTAGTCCTAAATTGCTGGGTCATCGCTGACCCTCCTCCCGCTCCCCCTGTCAGCTGACGACCGGCTTCGGAGAGAACACGGACCAAAGTAGGACAGGTGGCCTGCCTCTCCGGCCACCGGGCACAGCGCGGCCTGCAGAGCGGGGCTCCCTCCACGCCCAGGAGGCCCCGCGTGTGGCCGCTGTGCAGACTCCCATCCCCTTGAGGAGGTACCTTTCCAGGCAGCAGGGACGAGAGGGCCCCATTGCTGACGCTCTTCCTGCCGTGGTCGAGAACCCCGCCGGGGCGGCCGGGGAGGGCGGAGCCTGCCCTGGAGATGGCGCCCTCGGGACTCTTCTTGGAGCCTGGAATTCTGTCCAAGAAGAAAACCGGTCAGGGATTCTCCTACTAGCGCTGCGATCCTTACAGAGCCTCAGTGTGAGAAGGCGCCAGAGTAAATGCCAGTCAAAGTGACCACTCTCTAAAATAAAGGAGAAGGCAGAACCCCAGAGCACCTGACCTCCTGGTCTGTCTCTGAAAACCCGCTTTGCCCCGAGCCCACGGGAAGCGGTCAGGTGCCTGGGACGTGTGCTCCGTGCGGCAGAGCGAATTAGTTAGAGCTCCAAGGTCAGAGGCTCCATTTATCAGAAGGCCAGGCCCACGCCTCAAGCCCCTCACCCACGTTTAGCAGAGCACATACGAGATCACAATAATGCCTCCAGGCTCCACGTTCTCCCACCCAGGTCGGTGACAACCAGCCCCCGCAAAAGGCACCTTCCCAAGGTGCCCTGCTGCAGCCCCACCCTGACCTCTGACCCCTCTGACCCCTCTGACCCCTCTGACCATGGAGCCTCCCCCCCTGACAAGTACTTCACGGCCCACCGAGGTCACTGCCCACGGAGGAAGGGGTGCTGGCTAGCCAGTGTCTCCGATGGGGCACTAAGAGAAGCGGTCACTTCCGCGTCACATTCACGTCACCTCGAGGGGGGCAGAGGGACTGCGTGGGCCTTCCCAGAGGCTCTGGCTCTTACAACAGCAAGAGGTCGCGGTCTGAATGTCCCTCCCGGTGGACACAGCCACCCCCACGATGGGCGGAAGGGGGCGGGGCGGGGGCGGGTGTTACCGCAGGTAGAAGAGCACGTAGGCCTGCTGGTTCAGAACCACCTGGATGTTGCTGGAATGGACCAGGGAATCGTTCATCTGGTACCACTGCCCGCTGCTCGCCTGGAGCCGCCCAGGGTGAGGAAGACAAAACAAACAGCAGACTTCCCGTGAGCCTCACTTTTAAACAGGGAGCGAAGAGCCCGCTGTTCACCGCCCCCCGCATCAACTGGCAGCGATTCCACGTTACAATGCCCGCTGCCTGCCTCACTGTGAACGCAGCCCCACGCTGGCTGAGGCCCCTTCCGTCCTGGCCCACGGTCCCAGGCTCTTGCTCCCGAGGGCATGTGGGCAGCGCCGATCAGCGAGGCGTCTCCACCACACTGGGCCTCCCCGAGTCGTGTCCCGGGTTCTAGGCCAGAGCCCCGGGAGCAGCCCCTCCAGAGCCCCACCCCAGCGCACGCGCACTGCTGACGCTGCGGACAGTCTCAGAGCCGCTGCCCCCACGCGCCGAGGCCACACGGGGCCTGAGCACCGCGGCAGACCACGGCCACTCCTGACACGCATGCTGCAGAGGCTGCCTGTGCCTGGACTGGGTACACCCTCCAGTGTACCGGCCGGGGTACACCCTCCGCCGCCCACCGTGAGGGGGCCACCGACCTTCACGTAGCAGTAGTAGTGCCCGGCGTGGCAGCTGTAGCCCGAGTGGACCAGGACGGCGTACAGCCCGTACACGACGGGTTCGCCGCTACTCTGCGACATGTACGGGCGGATGTTCAGGAACTCGGGGTAGCCCACGTCCTGTGGGAAAGCCCAGAAGGCAGTTCAAGGCTGTGTCTGGCTCCCTGAGATCAGCACGCTGTGGTGCTTCCCTGCACACCCCCTCCCTTCTACTGAGGAACTCAAAATTCAAAAGCCAACATGCGCCCTAGGCTCGCGAGCCCAGTGCAACCTGGCCAGATGCGGGCCCCCGGATCAAACGACCAGTGTTTCTCAAACTGTGTCCCACTGGAAAGGAGGTCTACGAGTTCCGCAGGCAAATCCACAGGATCTCACTCTCCACCGACTACTTCCCCTGACTGCCCGGGACCGGGCGCGGTGGAAGTTCCTAGCGACTAGTGCGGCCAATGACTCCCCAGACAATTAAGTCTAGAAAACCCTTCATAACCAATTCCCCTCTGGGAGAGTCAAAATGCTACATAGCTTACTAAAGGCTCTGAGAAGGCCTGCAATTAAGAAGAACTGGCATTTCTGAAGCAGTGGAGCACAGAGCACTTCCAGGGCACGGCACTGCCGGTCTGCAGAGCTCCAATCGCGGAAAGGCTGATCGGAGCCAGCCGGCGAGGAGGCTGAGGCTCGGCAAGGGCCTTGCTCCAAACCGTATCATGAGGCTCTGACAGGAACACACCTCTAACTTCTATGCAACACGACATCGTCTGATAGAACACAACTGTGCAAAAAGTACGCTTTACTCCACATCCACAAGCCACAGCCTGTGAGCGCACCTGGTCTAGATACGAACAGGACACGGAGGACCAGAGCCTCACAGCCCATGTCCACGTCCATCACACGCACTCTGCAGGACGTGACCTTGCCCTCGCACATCAGGAGCAGCCCAAGCCGGGAGAGGATGGGAAGTCTGGAAGACGGTGGTTCTCGGACGGGACTCAGTGTGTGTAACAACCGTTCGGAGGTTTTGTAAAGCGCAGATTGCCGGACCGGTCCTCCAGGGATCTGCACTCCCTGGCTCTGGGGGAGAGCCCGGAGCAGCCGCCGAGGAGCCCAGCCCGCGGGGCACTCACCTTGGTGATCTTGCCCCCGCTGAAGTTGGCGAAGCGCTTGAGGGAAAGCGTCAGGACGTTGGACGCCCTGTGGATGGTGAAGCGCTTGCTGGCGGGCACCTTCTTCTTGCACCTGAGGGGGGCGTGGGGTCAGCTCGTGCTCCAGGGCCTGTCCTCACACTAGTCAGGAACAGTCACTGCGCGGTAACAACGGCTCTTCCTGCACGAGACGTGTGGCTACCAACCAGCCGACACCACTGCGGGGAAGGGCAGCCACGGCAGGAAGCAGACCAGGCAGCGCAAAGCACCTCCCAGCTCGAGGCTGAGACGCAGAAGGGACTGTGGGCTGACGCAGCCAAGAACAACCAGAGCGACCGGCTGGTGACAGCGGGGCAGGCAGGGATTCCCTGCACAAAGCCAGACACGAGACGAGGGGGAGGGGGCAGGCGCAGGGACAGGCAGCTCCCGAGCACGGGGCAGGCGTAGGGGCGCTAAAGGCGGTGTTTGGGCACAGAACGGTCAACCCAAAAGCAGAATTAAGGACACTGTTCTTTACAGCTTTTAAACGACCTAACTAGACAGTTAACACACCCCCACACTAAGCCTGCACAACCCCCAAAGGACGGGTCAGAGCTGCATCTGCCGAGGTGGAAAAATGCCAAGAAAATGCAAGAAATGGCAGTCGCGGAATGGGGTCACCTAAGGGCGGGTGGCAGCGGGGCCCTGCAGCAGATGGGGGCGTGCACGCCCCTGGGACATGGGACAGGGAGGCCCTGGAGGGCACAGGGAGCGCCGTGCGAACGTGGGTCAGAGGCCGCGGGCACTGTGTCTGCGGCCTGCAGTTTCCAGTTGGAGGACATGCTGCTGGTCCTCAAGCAATGTGGGCAGGCCACCCTGCGGGAGGGGCCGCAGCAGTGTCAGGTCAGGTGACCTGGAACTCACCTGGCGCACATGTAGGCATTCTCCCCGCTCAGGGCGTCCGGCTTCACAAAGAGCTCGAGTGCGCGCACGATGTTCGCCGCCTGCTGAGGGCGGAACGGAGCGTGAGCGCGGAGAAGGCTCCCTCCACAGCGCCAGCGCCAGGCCCTTCCAGGCCGGGCAGCAAAGCCACACTTCGCTGGCACAGAAACTGGCCACCGGCTGCCACCTGGGACTCAAAGCCGTAGCGAAGGGACAGGGGAGCCAGGCTGCCCCCTTCCTGCCCCTGATGGGCAGGCTCAGAGCGGAGCTGACCAGGGACTGGTCCCGGGTTCCACACACCTGCACGTGATCTTTGTTTTTTGAAACGAGAGAGAGAGAAAGGTGCATAGGAAAAAGGCTGGAAAGAAATGTGTGAACGTGCCGGTTCCTACTGTGAGGAGGAGGATGCTAAGTGTCTGCCTCATCTGTGGGTGTGAGCGTGGGGGTTTGTGTGGTGTGGGGCTTTTTGCCCTTTGCCCTCGGGGTCCTATGGCAAACAGACGGGGGGGGGGGGGGGAGGGGCGTGTACCCGGATCTCCAGCGCCACGTCCAGGTAGGGGTCGTAGGTGTCCGAGACGCTCTTGCACACGGAGCACTTCACTGCAACAGAGCAGAGGGGCGGTGGGTGCAGGTATCCCCCCACCAGGAGTCCGAGCCCCAGAGCCACGAGGTCCCCTCGGCAAACCAGCCCCTCGAGACCCCGGCATCCAGACAGAGCTCACGGGCCCCCAGCGTCCATAAGACGTACATCAGGCCCAACGCTGCCCCGAGGAGCTAGGCATCACGGGAAGAACTGCTGCCCTCACTGCGCACGTGCTTGCCGTCTGCTCACACTTCCTCCCGGGAACAGGGTGCCCAGCAGGCCCAGCAGGCCCAGACTCGGGCCTAGGAAAGCCCAGCCTGGCGCTAGCTCTCAGCACCGCCCGGTTCACCCCAGTCCTGACAGGAAGGGGGAGAGAGGAGCTTCCGCTTACCACGCGACCTGAGGTAGCCTCCAAAAATCTGGTGGACCAAAGTGGTGGCCTGCGTTTGACGGTCCAACCTGTGAAAGAGCCACAGCCGTCAAGCGGATGCCAGGACACAGCAAAGCAGCGCTGGTACCCCACCCAGTGCCCCGCCCACTGCACACCCCAGGACATTCCCCACCCCCCGGAGTCTGGCATACCCAGCGGGAGTCTCGGCAGGACCCCAGCAGTGCTCGGGTCCACATGGCCCGCTCCCAGTGGGCGGCCTCGCTCCCACTCCCCTGCTCAGGTCCCACTCAGTCCTGCACGGTCACCTCACCCTCCACTGGCTGGGCATGTACCAGCCTCCGATCTGGGACAGAGGCCACCGGGAGGTCCTCTCCGCAGGACAGCAGGGGTCCCAGGTAGGGGCTCAGGTCGGGCAAGCCTGCATTCAAGTCCCCCAGCCCGTTTACTAACTAAAGGATGCAGAGCATAATGCCCGAGCGTTCATGTAAGGAAGATTCTCGAAGCAACACCATATCCAGCCTCTGCTCCGGGTTTTCACTCGCAGCCCCTGCACCTGCCTGACTCATCCCTCAGAGCCACCGAGACCGCCAGGACACGAGTCTAATGGGCCCTTAGTCTAAAAAAGATGAAAACTCCACAGGGAACACACACCATGGCCCACTCCCTCCCAGGACAGCGTCCCCTCCACCGGCACCTGCCCCCATCTCCCCAGACACGACTCCCCCGCCAGGGCTCCTCACCACGTGTAGCAGCCTGGAGGACTCTACACACATGCGCGCGCGCACAGACACACACACACACACACACACACACACACACACACACACGAGAACGTGCTTGCACGGCCTCCGCCACCCGCAGAGCGTGCTGAAGGCCCTGTCTCAGCCTGCTGGCCCATCTATGTGACTGCTGACGGCAGGGCCGCCCAGACCCCGGAGCTCAGTGAGGAAAATAACCCCAGGACACATGGGACCAACAGTCACCAAGTTCTTATCTGCAAAGTCAGGAAATGGAACGTGAGCAGCACCACCTGCTAGCGCCACCCCCATCAGAAGGCACACTGCGCTCCGACGGCAGCCGGGAGAGCCAACCTCACTGGCTCCCTCCATGCGACGGCAGCTGCCCGGGCCACCCAAAGGGGCTGGGACGGAGCGAAGGGAACCACAGGACCCTCTCTGACGCCAGATTACCCGTAAGCAGGAGACGGAAGCGATGCCAGCTACCGGAACGATGCCGCCCTGCCTCGGTGCAGGTCTCGAGTGGTCCAGAAACACAAGTGAGGGGACGACAGGGAACCAGAGGTAGCCCGAGTCACAGAAACCCACAAGTATGCAGCTCTCAGGCTCGGGGCACCAGGGCACAGCTGGGGAGGCCGCCCCAGAAGACGGTGATTCTCAGCCAGAAGGCGAAGGCAGGCGGGCTCCCCGGGTAACCGGGCGGTGAAGGGCAAGAGAAGCAAAGGAGGAACTGGGCCTGAAAAACCTGAAAATACCCCAGCCACCCAGCCCTGGGCCTCCACCACCGAGTGCACTTCCCCGGGCCGGCAGGAGGGGGCGCCGGGTGATTCCGGGGACAGATGAAAACAGCTTCCGTCCCAGCCAATGCGGTTCAAGCAGAAAACAGGAAACCAGAGGCAACCCTGCCCTCGAGGAAAGCAAGCCCCGGACACAAGCAGAGGGGGAGGCGCAACCCGCGCTCCCAGCTGAGTGAGAGCACCTGGGGGGCGAAAACCACCCGCGTAAGCAACTTGCCAACTCGAATAAAGAGAGTTAACTGAGCTCAGGAAGGACGCGGGAAAAGACTCGTGTCCGACACGGAGGCTGAGCTGCAAGTGCCCCTGCAGGAGAGCTCAGATGAAGCCCGTTCCCAGACCATAACCCTGGACCCTCCCCACCTCAGCCCAAACCCAAACTCCTCCGTCCTACCCCCAGCCCAGCCTCCCCAACTCTCCCGCCTCCAGGGTCTGGCGCATCCGCCTGGCACAGGGTCAGGGTCAGTCATGGTCCTGAGAGCTCCCCGTCTGGGCAGGGCTGGGGCCCAGCGCACTGAGGTGCTGCACCCACCCGCACAGATGCCCCCGCATTCCCCAGGCCTCAGCCGGGGGCGGAGGGGAGCCGGTGGGAGGCTGCGTCCTGGGCTCTCCACTCGGCACTCACACACCCTCCCGAGCTGAGCACCGCCCCGGCGCCTGGCGGGACAAGCACGGGGGTCTTTCCCAGGGAGCACGTGCAGCCCGACTGAGGTCAGCAGGTCTGGACCGGATGCCACGGCGCAGGGAACGGGGTGCGAGTGAGGCCTGGCCGCCCCCCGTGAGGAAGGGGGGGGGAGGGCAGCACGTACTTGGCATAGCCGTTCAGGCAGGCCTTCTGCATGGCGTCGATGGTGTACCGCAGGAACTCATGTGCGTCCTCCTGGTTCCCGAAGCGGAAATGCCGGGCAATCTCTGCGGAGAGGAGCATCGTCAGACGAAAGGGGGACCCTGCGTCCTCAACGCCCCACGTGCGTGCCCGCCTCCCGCGACCGGTCCACGGCAGACCTTTGCAAGGGCAGCGAGGAAGCGAGCCCACGCACGTGACACCCCCTCATGGCCCAACTTTCCAGGTGAGACCAGGGGGCTCAAACCCTCCCGCTAGACAGGAGCGGAGGCTCGGGGTGCCTACACCGACTGTAAACCCACCTTGATCCCGTGTTCCCAAGCCGACGCAGCACGGTTGAATCGCTATGCTTCAACCCACCTGGCTCCCAACACCAGCTACCTGTCCGGCCCAGTGGGAGGCCATCGGACTTGGCCTCCCCCATCTCCATCGCCCGCTCACTCACGCTCACCTGCCCCCACTATGACACCGTCTCCACAGACCCCGCCCACAGCCCTTTAGCGTGCACCGCCAGCCCTCCACACCGTCATTGGCCCTGAAGTCTTGGGGCGCCCCATCCCCCTCCACTCCCAGCAGCCGCTGCAGAGCCAGCCGGCGGGAGGCCGGGACCCACTTACTTCTCAGGTCCCGGATGAAGGACACGGGCTTGATGGCGTTGCCGCTGTTGGCGAAGGCCTGCACGAGGTGGTTCTGCATGACGCACAGCATGCAGAAGCTGCCCTGCGGACCTGCGGGCGAGGCCTGAGGTGAGGCTCCCCCCACACACGCACATACATGCAGGGGCCGTGACCAGACTCCCCACTTGCCTCAGGGGCCACGACCCCCCGCAGCTGTGCTCCTCACCCGTGACTGTTTCTTCAGCACATTTACTTAGAGATCAGGCCTGGTGCTCAAGGCGGAGTTTGGGGCCATGTTTCTCTGACTCCAGCTGCATCACACGGCCAAAGCCAGAACACTTAGGGCGCCTGCGCCCCGCCTGCCCGCTGCTCCCAGGAGATACCCGCTCCCGTGTCAGGGCTCAGGAAACTTCCGTGAGGCCCCATGTGGTTAACAAGTCCTGTCTGTGGGCCACCCAGCCTGGTACATGGTGCCAAACCACCAGGTGGCAGACACGTGCCCGAGTGCTGGCAGCAGCCACCCACCCCCCCCCCCCCCCCCCCCCGGCCCCTCAAGCCGAGTCCATCACCAATACTACCTTTCCGCCCCAGGCACGCGGCCAGACGGGCATGACTTGCCTTCATTGAAAGCTATGAGATACTGAAAAGCAGAGAAGCACAAGACTGTCCCAGCACCCAGCTCACGTTAGGTTTTCAGAGTGAAACACTAGGAACCCTGCACCCCTCCCAATGCTCCCAACCCCCTCCCGCTCCTTCATCACAGATCACAGACCACAGCCCGAGCCAGGCCATCGCCATCCCGAACGCCTCGGTGTGTGAATGAACCGCGCACCCGACAACGGCACGGCAGCTGCGGGCAAGCTTCCCTTGTATCGACCGCACACACGGTGCGTGTCACCACAGCCTGCTGTCCAACGCCCGCAGCCTGCGCTCAGCCCTCGCACACGGGAGAATGGCCCTGAGGGGCGGAGCACAGCCCGCTACACAGCCGCTGCTAGGGGATGTACCCTCCCTTTCCTGCTGCCACGGTGCCGCTGCCGAATGGCCCGTGCCCGCGTCCTGGTGTGCGACCTCATCTCCAAGGGCAAGCGTGTCCTACAGCAGCGAGACCTCTCCAGGCAGATTCCACTCCATCACTCACTCTCCCGTCAGCACCGACACCCGCAGCCAGGCCACCTCGGAGTCCGCACTGAAGCAGCACGCAGCTGTTTGCTGCACACACAGCAATGCCGCTCCGGCCCCAGCCGGGTGGCTCAGTCAGCTGCAGCGCTGTCCTGTACAAAAGGTTGTGGGTTCGGGCAACCGATCCAGGTTCCTCTCACTGTGCTAAGGACAGGCTGCATCCTCCTGGACACCGGGCGCTGTTTCTGTCTCGCGAGGACCCGTGCGGCTGTGGCCCAGGCTTGTGGCAGGAACCACGCGGCTCCACGCCAGCAGGCCCCTCATGTTCAGGGCACACTTCTGTGTCCTTGAGAACCCACACACGGCCTGTCCGAGGGGGAGGCCAGCCAGGCCCGGTGCGGGGTCTTCCTGCACTGCACTCTGAGAAAGCTCGAAGCTCAGGTCTAGGGCCGTGGTTGGCAAACTCATTCGTCACCAGAGCCAATATCAACAGTACAATGATTGACATTTCTTCTGAGAGCCACATTTTTTAAACTTGAACTTCTTCTAACGCCACTTCTTCAAAATAGACTCGCCCAGGCCGTGGTATTTTGTGGAAGAGCCACACTCAAGGGGCCAAAGAGCCGCATGTGGCTTGCGAGCCGCAGTTTGCCGACCACGGGGCTAGGACATTTCAGAGAGGCAGGCCCCCTACGGAGAGTGGAAGTACGTCGGAGAGTGGAAGTAGTCGTGCAACCCGAAACTTTTATGTGGCGATGCTCTTCCCACCCCCTTCTCCCTGCGTCTGGTTCTGCCCTCTTTACTAATTTTTAATTGCTTACCAATTTTTAAAAATCACTTGTTTTTTAAAACAGTATTATCACACACGTGTACTTAAGTACAAAATTGTTTTTCAACTTTACAAACAGGAACCCGTGCTGTGCGCAGCCTCCTGGAGGTTTCCCTCACCCCTCCCGGAGCTGTGGTCCGCACGCCTGCCCTGACCCACGTGTCCTTCCGTGGACAGGCCCTTGAGCTGCGGACTGTATCTTGCGTAGACACATACAGGCTTCCTGGTTTACATGAATCGGCTTTTCTGTAGAACCATGGGTAATAGGTTATCTGAAAGGCTGCTTTCCAACATACGGCAAGTCCTCAACGTGGCCGATAGGTTCTGACACTTTAAGCAACGTGACGTAGAGCAAAACCAAGGCTCACTGACGTACGGGAGACTGAAGTGCCTACGAGAGGCTGTTATTCCAGGGTCTGCTGCTGGGGTTCCGCCCGTTCAGACCAGGAGTATGAAGACCTCAGCGATCTTCACCCGCACCTTCGTCCACAGGGCGGACTGTCCCCTGCCATGACGTCAGCCTCCTGCAGTTTGTCCTCCAGAGGGGGGAGTGTGCCCTGCCGTGACGTCAGCCTCCTGCACTTCGTCCTCCAGAGGGGGGAGTGTGCCCTGCTGTGACGTCAGCCTCCTGCACTTCGTCCTCCAGAGGGGGGAGTGTGCCCTGCTGTGACGTCAGCCTCCTGCACTTCGTCCTCCAGAGGGGGGAGTGCCCCCTGCCATGACGTCAGCCTCCTGCACTTGTCCTCCAGAGGGGGGAGTGCGCCCTGCCATGACGTCAGCCTCCTGCACTTGGTCCTCCAGAGGGGGGAGTGCGCCCTGCCATGACGTCAGCCTCCTGCACTTGTCCTCCAGAGGGGGGAGTATGCCCTGCCGTGACGTCAGCCTCCTGCACTTGGTCCTCCAGAGGGGGGAGTGTGCCCTGCCGTGACGTCAGCCTCCTGCACTTCGTCCTCCAGAGGGGGGAGTGTGCCCTGCCATGACGTCAGCCTCCTGCACTTGTCCTCCAGAGGGGGGAGTGTGCCCTGCCGTGACGTCAGCCTCCTGCACTTCGTCCTCCAGAGGGGGGAGTGTGCCCTGCCATGACGTCAGCCTCCTGCACTTGTCCTCCAGAGGGGGGAGTGTGCCCTGCCGTGACCTCAGCCTCCTGCACTTCGTCCTCCAGAGGGGGGAGTGTGCCCTGCCATGACGTCAGCCTCCTGCACTTGTCCTCCAGAGGGGGGAGTGTGCCCTGCCGTGACGTCAGCCTCCTGCACTTCGTCCTCCAGAGGGGGGAGTGTGCCCTGCTCTGGTTCTGCCAGCAGGTCCCTGTCCCTGTCCCTGTTCAGCGGGTGGTGAGCCAGGCTGAGCTCCTCTCCCACTCTTGGCCATGAGCGTCCTCTTCTGCCAGGTGCCTGTCCATCCTTCGTGTCTATTCCTTCATCTCCCGTTACTTTACAATTCTTCATTTGTTCCTGGTACCAACCTGTGTGTCCAGGCTTCGTCTCCCGCTGGTCTTCTCATTCTCAGTGTTTTTCATGAACAAGCTCTTCATTTCAATGCAGCCCATTTGTCAGTTTCCCGGAACGGCGGCACGGAGTCTCGGTGAAGCAATCTCCCACCGCACGGCCAAAGAGGCAGCGCCCACTCGTGTCGTGACAGCATTACGCTTTACCTTGGACACTAAGTGTTCAGCCCTGTGTGTGTATTCTGTGACATGGGGACCCTGTTTCATTTTCCCACATGTAAACCCAAGGTTTTTAAAGTTCCCCTTATTTAAAATGAAGACACACGTATGTATAAAGCTGGTATATGGCACAGAGGTCCGACTCAGCAGGTGAGGAGTGGGAGCTCTAAGAAGCCAGCAACACTCCCGAGGTCACAGAAAGAACCAGGCTGCAGAGCGGCGGGCAGCCCCGCACCGCGCTCCACAGCGGGACCAGAGGCTGAGGTGCCCGGACACCTGCACCCAGGTGCGCACAGGGCTCGAGGCGTTCGCTGTGCTCTGTGCAGCCTGACACCGCCTCGCGTGAGGAGGAGACTGCCCTTTCTCCCTCATGCTGTGCGTGTTTAACTTTGCGATCCAAGCTGTACCGCCTCCCGGAAGGAGCTGTGAGCGTCCTCTCTCTGCTCTCTAGGACAGTTTGTGAGGCTCTGGGACAATCTCATTCTTACAAGTTTCATCAAGCTCACCGTGAACCATCTCAGCAGGTGTTTTTCTTCACAAGATTCTGATGTAGTTTGAGAGCTGGTAAAACACTGGTATAGTGACAGGTGTGAAATAACTGAATACACTTCCCGGGAGGGGGGCGGGGGGGCAAAGGAGGGTACAGTCGGGAGTGCATGAGACAGGGTTTATTCTTGTGTTATTATTAATCACTAGAGGCCCGGTGCATGGATTCGTGCACTGGTGGGGTCCCTTGGGCTGGCCTGCGCCTCGCAATCTGAGACCCCTCAGGGGATGTCGGAGAGCCAGTTTGGGCCCAATCCCCACAGGCCAGGCCGAGAGACTCTACTGGTGCACAAATGCATGCACCAGGCCTCTACCATGCATCTAAGATCTTTAGCTAATTTCTCCCCCCCCCTCCCCCATCCCCTCAGAGATTCATCAGTCTGTTCCATGTTTCCATGCCTGTGGTTTCCCCTCCTGCGTTGAGTGTCTGACCCCTGGTGGTCAGTGCACATCATAGCTAGTGGCCAGTCGGGGGTCGCTTAGCCTTTTATATGTGTAGACTACACTATTTTCCATACGAGCAACTATGAACCTCCTTTGCCCACCCTGTCATTGGACACATCTTTGAAAAACCCTTTTCCTTGTAGGAAATATGCTCAGAGAAGTTTGGAGACCGTTACTCCTCCTGAGTGGTGCATTTTCAGGGCCTGTCCCATGATGGGCACCCCTGAAGTTGGGTTTTATCGGTTACTAGGTGTCATGAATGCCACCTCTAAGTGTGATCCAGGCTGCTCGGTGGTGCCACCAGCACGCAGGTCTAATTAGCCCAGCCAGTTCCGGGCCTCGGAGCCCACCCCCATCCCCACCCTCACCCCTACGCGGGAACTCACAGCTGCGTGCGTGCTCCCGGGAGAGCAGGTAGTTGGCCAGCGGCGGCGTGTAGGTCAGGCACTGCACGGTGGAGTTCAGGAAGCACGTGTTGCCCAGGTTGTGCAGCCCGGCGCCCACGCGGTAGACGCGCTCCCACTTCAGAGACAGCCGCTCCATGGGGAAGAGCACCTTCTGCGGGGCGGGGACTCCGTCGCCTCTGCTCTCGTACACGCGCTCGCAGCCTGGGACCGACAGGGAGAGGGGATGACGCACTTCTAGGCACAGAAAGGAATTGTTGCCGTGCGCTTAGCAGGCACTTGTCCGAACATGGCAGCGAAGGGTAACTGGTATCCCATTTACTGGAAGCTCCAGACAGCCCAGGAGGAAGCCTGCCACCCCAGGATCTGCCCGAGGGCATAGGCCTAGAATTCAAGGCCTCCCACAGGCGAGAGGACAAGATGCAGGGAATGAGGAGCCGGAGGAGCCGGGCCCGGCCCCCTGCAGCCCACCCATTACTCTTGCTTCTTTCCAAGCCCAGATTTGTGAAACACGCATTCCTGGGAAATCTAAGGACACGATCTCTTTCTGCCCAGCCCCGGTCACTACTTCTGCAACCGAGATCCACGGACCCCACAGAAACTCACAGCTCTGACCAACCTGCTCTGGTTCCTAATAATCAGTCAACGCTTCGCCCACCCACTTGGTAACCACCCAGCGAGGCCCTCTGCCCGCCCGCTGCCAGGCGTCTGTACCCTGTCTCCTGGCAGGTGGCTCATCCCCACGGGGGCGAGCGGCGCCCTCCGGCCTGGGGTTCAGCAGCACGTATTTGCTCCGCAGGAACTGCAGCTGGCAGGAGAAGCCCCGGCTGGCCGGCTCGAACTCGATCTTCTGCAGCAGGACCTTCTTGGCAGAGGCGGCCAGCAGCCTCCCCAGCTCGCCATCGTCGGCCGGGTCTTTGCGGCCGGGTTTCAGGGCTTCCTTCAGCTTCTCGACGATGGGCATGGCGTCACTGCGGGGCGAGAAGAACACCGGGCCCCGGTAACCAGGTGCCCAGAACAGAGTGCGACTGAAGAGCCCCTTTGTCACTGTGGACCCCACTACCAGGAGAGCTCCTCTGAGCGGCCGCCAGCCCTACGGAGGAAGCGTAAACCACGGAGATCCACGGAACCACGCACTCACAGAGGGTCCACGCTGCTCCTCTCAGAGACAAGGTGCCTCCACAGAGTGCTGGACAGACAGGGCGGCACCAGGAGGCCGGGCACCTCAGGCATGCCCTCCCCCTCAGGGAGTGTGGGCTTTGGGCACGTTCCATCCAAAGGCACGCGGGGGAGGGGGGGTCCTAACGTGTGCTCGGAACTAGGGAAACACCAGTTCTCGCTGGACACTCTGGTTACACCCACGTCCACGTAACCCAGGGGTCAGTGAGGCAAGTCAAGGAGCGCGCTTGTCTGCCCAGACCCATGCTCTCCAAATCGAAGCCACGGCCACACGAGGCCACCGACCACATGGAAGGAGGCCGCTTCAAACTGTGCAGTGAGTGTGGCATAGTATGGGAACGTAAAACACTCCGATAGTCTTTAGATCGCTATATGCTAAAATTATATTTGACATATATTTGGTTAAATAAAATAGACCATGAAGCTTAATTTCAACTTCTTCTTCTTTTTTTAAAATATATTTTTATTGATGTCAGAGAGGAAGGGAGAGGAAGAGAGAGAGAAACATCAGTGATGAGAGGGAATCATTGATCGGCTGCCTCCTGCACGTCCCACTCTGGGGATTGAGCCTGCAACCCAGGCCTGTGCCCTGACCGAGAATCAAACCATGGCTCCGGGTTCATAGGTCAATGCTCAACCACTGAGCCCCGCGGCCGGGCTGCTTCTTGCTTTTTAACGTGGCTCGTGTAACACTTGAAATTGCATCCATGATGGCATTGCTGGACAGGTCACCTGCATAAAGGTGGGGGGGCAGGGACGGTGACGGGACTAGAATGGTCAACACAAGGTGCCCAAATGCAAGCAGAGTGGCAGCGGCAGCCCGGGCTCTGCAAAGGGCAGGCCTCGCTGTCCTCTCCGCTATGAACTCAGGGACAGTCACTGTGACTTCCCAGGCCCCCTAGTCTTTCTAGAACAGCGGTAACAACAGCATCACCGGTGGGTGTGAAATGAATGGGCCGACACGCACTGGATGAGGACTGAGCGCCGGCTAGAGGGAGGGTGCTGGTGGGGCGGCCACAGAAACTGACAGACAGGAAGCCCACACCTCTGCCGGCTTCTCCTCCCCACCCACAGCCAAAGCTCAGCACTATCCCAGCCCCAGTTAGAAAAACAGGTTCCCATCAGAACAATGGCAGCCCCCGCGGGTCCCTGCCCGCCACAGCGCACCGACTAAGTCAGGAGCGCCCCAGACCTAGGCTCTGATGAGAGATGTTCAGGTTTATGGCCATGAAGCATCTAATTTCACACATGGATCAAGTCTGTTTGTCTGTCAAAATGTCTGTCAAGTACAGAATTGTAAAATGTATCTTTAAGAAAGAAAGTACACGTTCTTTGAGGAAATAACAGCATCCTTGGGCGGCGGGGCGGGGGGCGGGGTCCTCTAAGAGCCCTCACCCCTGAACGGTCCCACGCAGGAATGGGTGAAAAGGCGGCGGGGACACGCGGCTTACCCGGGACGTGGGAGCCTGGGCGCGCCCTGCTGCAGCATGGGTCAGCTCCTGGCCGGCCGGGGCGGGGGCGGCGGGGCCCTCCACGGCATGTGCTCCTCGCGTGCGTTCGGCCGTCAAACCACCAAGGCTGCGAGCCTGCCGTCCAGAACCGGCACCAGAACCTGTGAGGTGAACAGCATCCGTGAGGCGGTGTCTCGCCCGCCTCCCAGCCCCTCCCAGTGCGGAGCCGGAAGGCGGGCACCTGCCGGGACGGTCGCTGAGGCTGGAGAAACACCACAGCGTGGACCTAGGCAGAGGGGCGCTGAGCCACCCGCTACAAATCCGTCCCCGGGCAGGAGACGAAAGCGTGCCTATGTGAACCTGCACGTCAGAGACAAGACTCAGGAACAAAACCTCCCACATTCGCCAGGCAGCTCGTCTAAACCGCATTCTGTGGAGGAAGAGGGAATAACCAGGGAATGCTCTCCGGCTTTCCCGCTGCATGAACCAGCGAAATTAAAAAAAAAAATTTTTTTTGAAGGAGCAGAAAGAATTGCCAAATTTTCACTCTGCGTGGTGTGGATTTCCCCCCTTTAATTACCACCCATAGTCACTATAACGTAACACTGAGGTGCTTTCAAGCACTTTAGTGTGAAAATGCTCAGACTCACACCATGTGGGGAGAACAGCACAGGCCCCCTCACCCCCTTATTCAGTGTCAACAGTTATTACTAAGCAGGGCCAACCATCACTATCCCTTCGTGACCCCTCCCTGCCCCCACAGGACCTTACAGCCAATTTCAGACACATCCTGTCTCCTCCCCGCGAATAAGGGCTTATCCACACAAAGCAGGACAGAACGGCCTACAGTGTCCATGCTGCAGTCAAAACTCTCCCCGCACAGGTGAGCCCGGGGGACAGGTGAGCCCGGGGGACAGGTGAGCCTGGGGGGAACGGTGAGCCCTGGGGACCGGTGAGCCCGGGGGACAGGTGAGCCCGGGGGACAGGTGAGCCTGGGGGGAACGGTGAGCCCTGGGGACCGGTGAGCCCGGGGGACAGGTGAGCCCGGGGGACAGGTGAGCCTGGGGGGAACGGTGAGCCCTGGGGACCGGTGAGCCCGGGGGACAGGTGAGCCCGGGGAACCGGTGAGCCCGGGGGACAGGTGAGTCCGGGGGACCGGTGAGCCCGGGGGACAGGTGAGCCTGGGGGGAACGGTGATCCCTGGGGACCGGTGAGCCTGGGGGACAGGTGAGCCCGGGGGACCGGTGAGCCCGGGGGACACCGGTGAGCGCGGGGGGGACCGGTGAGCCGTGGTCCTGGGCCAGCGCGGGTCCAAGGGCGAATGTGTGGGAACCGCGCAGCTCAAGGATGAACAGAGCTTGGGAGACTGAACCCAACTTCGTTGGAGATAAGGGCCCGAAACAGCCCCTGCCCCAGAGCCCACTCCTCCACGTGGAGAGCCACATTTTGAACCCACGTAATTTCCCAGTTCTGACAGCAAGGCCAGCCTCTGTCTCTGGTCCCGGTCCCCCCTCCCTCCCCCCACAGGAAGCGGTACCCTAAAAATGACTTCCCTGGAAGTGCGGGGCCCACAGAACACTGTCCTGTATCCCCAGCATCCCCCTGGACCACAGCTGGACAGACACTCGGAACCAGGAAGGATGCGCCCTCCAGGCCACGATTCTCGTCGGGGGGGGGGGGGGGACCCCTCCTCCCGGTGTTTTCTACCTCGGAGAGCGCTCAACCCGCTCCTCAAACAGGCTCTCCGCTCCCGCGAAGCCACCCCAAGACCCAGCGTCACCCACGTGCGGGCGGGAGGAGCCGGGGAGGGCAGCGCTGGGCCTCCCGGGGGCGCTTTCGAGGGGGGCCGCCGGGCTCCCCTGCCCACCCAGCACCGGCCCCCGCTTGGCCCCAGCGAGCTGAGCGCCTCTCCTTGAGGCCGACCCCGCACCCCGCACCCCGCACAGGAAGTCCGGCCTCAGGGGGCCACGCTAGCTCCTCAGACCCAGGGGAGACCCGACAGGACCGACCGAGGCAACGGCACTTGAAACCCCACATCCATGACATCAAGGACCCACCTTCTCCGGGCCGGGGGGGGGGGTCCCCAACGCGCTACGGAGAGGGAGCAAACACGACCGGCTCCCCGCCGAGCAGCGCGCTCCTCCCGGCCTGACAGCGTCCAGAGCAGGGCCAGCCCCGCGGGGAGGATGCTCCGGGGCCGACGACGCGGCCCAGCGCGGACACGGGCCGCTCCTCCCCGCCCGGCTCCCCGGGGCTGCTGTCCGCTCCGCCTCCGGTCGGGTCGGCGGGGGCAGCACACTGAAGCCGGGGCCTCCCCGCGGCCCCCGAGCCCCTCTCCTTCCACGCAGGCCGGGCCCTCCCGGTGGACGCGGAGCCATCACGGACACGCGCCCACGTTTCCCCGCAGACCCCCAGCCCGCCCCGTGGGCCCTCAGACACGCGCCCACGTTTCCCCGCAGGGCCCCCGGGTGCGCCCGCGTCGGGCCGCAGCTCCCCGCGCAGCAGGCCCGGCGGAGGCCTTCCCCGCCCCGGCCGGACAGCAGCCTTGCCCCGGCCCACGCTCCGCCCAAACTCGGTCCCAACTTACAGGCCCGCGGCCCGCCCGCTGCTGCAGCCCCGGCGCAGGCGTCTGCTCGGCGCGGGCCCCGCACACTCACCATCCGGGCCCTCGGCGCTTCACACACGTGTCACCGCGACACTTAAAGGCGCCGCGGCCCGCGGCCAGGGCGGCTGAAGACGGAAATACCCGGGCGGCTTTAAGAGGAGGGGCTGGCCTCGGCCGCGCTCCCTGAGTCCGCCCACAGCCCTCTAAGCACCGGAAACGTCACCTCCCCAGCCGCGGCCCCGCCAGCTACGCAATGACGCAAGCACGCCGAGCGAAGGCGCCCCGCCCCCTTGGCCGGCGCACGCCGAGTTCCCGCAGAGCACGTGAGGGGCCCACTTCCGGGTCCCCAGCGCGGGCGGCGCGCACACCGGGCGCTGCGTGCTGGCCGCGCCTCCTTCCACCTGCGGGTCCGCCACTCCACCCTCAGGGCCTCCAGTGACCCGGCAGAGGCCGGCGCGGTCCGGGCTGCCGGCCCCGGAAAGGTGCGGGGAGGGGAGGGACGAGCCCTGCGCAATCCCCTGACCCCCTTCCTCCAAAAGCATCATCCCCTGAGGACTACGTTAAGGCTTTGGTGGAATGTTTGCAAATGCACTGCTTTTGCAGTATTTTTTTAAAATATGTGTTTTATATTTTTAGAGAGGAAGGGAGAGGGATAAAGAGAGAGAAACATCCATGAGGTAGGCGCCCCTACTAGGGATGGAGCCCAAAGGAATTGAACCTGAGACCTCTTGGCTCATGGGTCCGCGCTCCACCACCAGTCTGCATTGTTTGTTTGTCTGTCTGTCATCCCTTTCCCTTGCGGCAGCTTCAGTGGCCTCCTGCCTTGGAGAAACCCTGACCTCTGGTGGTATTCTCCCATCCCGCAAAGGGTGCGAATAAAGGGTTTTCTCAAAAGGCAAAGCCTGCACACACAGCCCTACCTGCTGTCTTGTCTCAGGCCCCACCTCCAGGCCCACGGTAGGGAATCGGGATGGAGAGAGAGAGTGGGTGTAACTGGAACAAAGTTCGCCCTGTGGTTAACACGTGGGTTTTGCTGTGTGTTTTGTTGTTGTTGTTTGTTTTTTAAAGCAAATGAAAAGAAACAAAACCTTAGGAGCCTATTCCTTACCTGAGAATCCTCTGCTAAGCTTCAGATTGAGATTTGTCCCTGCTCTGTGCCCTAAGAATGATTCAAAAGCTGTTCTCACTGTTCCAGGCCGGACACAGTATATGTGAGTGATTACAAATGTGGGCCAGGTGCAGGGCGGGGGCCACTGGTAGGGGAATGAGGAGACTTTATTCCAACTCTGTCTCTAATTAGCAGGGGTTTTTGGACACTGCTTTGAACTAACTCTGAGCCTCAGTTTCCTTATCCTATATAATAAAAGGCTAATATGCAAATTATCCCTTCGGGCGGGAGTTGGACTGGCCGGAGCTCGGGACCCACAGGGACACAGGGACCGACAGCTCAAGACTGACAGCTTGACTTGCGGGGCGGGGGGTGGGGGGTGGGGGGGGAGAGGGGGAACCTACCTGTGCATGAATTTTGTGCACTGGGCCTCTAGTCTGAAATAAAGATGTTCGCCAGCTTCTCTTTAATCCTTCCAATAACAAAGCCAACGACATTTACTTCCATTGCTGAGCTCGTACGTGCCAAATACCGAGGTGGCCACTTGGCCAACGTTGTCCGATCTAATCCTCAGGGCAACCCTACAAAAAGCTATGGTTCCCGTCTAACAGACAGAAAAGCTTGTGTGTGCGGGCTCCCAGCAAGCACATGCGGAGGACCTGAGGGTGGAAACCCAGGTATTTGTTAGGCTCTCCAAGTGCACACCTTCAGGGAACCCAGAAATTCTTATGAGGTGACAAAGAAATAGCCCGAGTCCTGCTCCGTGCTTGGGAATGTAATCTGAGCCCTGGGTGCTGGGCGGGGCCTGGGGCCACCCACACTCCAGCTGTGCTCCCCCTTCCCCTTCCCTCCAGAGGCCTTCGGGTGGAGCCTGGAGGTATGTTCACGTGACTCATAAAAGCCCTTCGAGGGCCTCGACCTCAGAGGTCAGCTGAACGAGGCCAGCACGCCCTCCACAGCAGCTGGAATCGGGACTAGATGTTGGAGGGAGCGGGGAGCTTGTAGACCTAAAACGAAGCAACCGCGTTGGGAATGCATTTGAGTGTTTCCTGTAACAGGAGCACTGACCGTGTGAGCACACCCTGGCTCCCGCCACTGCAGGGCTGTGGGCTGGCAGGCTCCCGCTGTTCAGAGGCGGCCCTGTCTCCCCCTCTTTGGAATCGGGGGTCCAGACAGTGCCTCCTGGACAACTCCCCTGGAGGTCCCAGGGGCACCTCACACTCGCCATGCCCAGAAATCGCCCCCCCCCCCCCCGGCTGCCTCTCCATTTCTTTTTTTTTTTTCTTTTTTAATATATTTTATTGATTTTTTTACAGAGAGGAAGAGAGAGGGATAGAGAGTTAGAAACATCGATGAGAGAGAAACATCGATCAGCTGCCTCTTGCACACCCCCTACTGGGGATGTGCCCGCAACCAAGGTACATGCCCTTGACTGGAATCGAACCTGGGACCCTTGAGTCCGCAGGCCGACGCTCCATCCACTGAGCCAAACCGGTTTCGGCTGCCTCTCCATTTCTGCCCTGTTGCCCACTTGGGCTGCGGTGTTGGCACTCACCAAATCCTCGCCCTTTTCCCCTCTTCCCAGGCTGCCCTGGGAACTGGTTGTGGGGTGGGGTGGGGGGGAGCCTGGTCACTTGGAGACTCTTGCAAGACCAGAGGGCGCGGGAAGGAGAAGCAGGGCCATCCCTTCTGCTCCGTTTTGAGTGGAGTTTCTGGCTGCGGCTCTGGCCTCCCACGGGTGCACGCCCCGGCTCCCTGGGCGGCCTCCCCCCGCGGCCCCGCCGCCCCAGAGGTGCTGACAGCTTCCCGTGGGCCCTCGCTGGCTTCTCAGGGAATTGCTTCTGTTAAACAAAACTTGGAACTTCCAGAGCTGAAACTCTTAAGGTATTATTGAGCCAAAAATGCTAGCCAAAAAGAAGACTGGTCGCCCTAACCGGTTTGGCTCAGTGGATAGAGCGTCAGCCTTCGGACTCAGGGGTCCCAGGTTCGATTCCGGTCAAGGGCATGTACCTTGGTTGCAGGCACATCCCCAGTAGGGGGTGTGCAGGAGGCAGCTGATAGATGTTTCTCTCTCATCAATGTTTCTAACTCTCTATCCCTCTCCCTTTCTCTCTGTAAAAAATCAATAAAATATATTAAAAAATAAAAAAAAATAAAGAAGACTGGTCGCCCGGCCAGTGTGGCTCAGTGGTTGAGCATCGAACTATGAACCAGGAGGTCACAGTTCGATTTCCCGTCAGGGCACATACCTGGCTTGTGGGCTCGATCCCCAGTGGGGGGGGGGGGGGGGTGTGCAGGAGGCAGCCAATCCATGATTCTCTCTCATCATTGATGTTTCTCTCTCTCCCTCTCCCTTCCTCTCTGAAATCAGTAAAAATTATATTTAAAAATTATTTTTTAAATGAGAAAGATGAGAGTTGGCAAATATTCAATGAGGTAACATACGTAGAACCCTTAGCCCCGTGGTCGGCAAACTGCGGCTCTCGAGCCACATGTGGCTCTTTGGCCCCTTGAGTGTGGCTCTTCCACAAAACACCACGGCCTGGGCGAGTCTATGTTGAAGAAGTGGCGTTAGAAGAAGTTTAAGTGTAAAAAATTTGGCTCTCCAAAGAAATGTCAATCGTTGTACTGTTGATGTTTGGCTCTGTTGACCAATGAGTTTGCCGACCACTGCCTTAGCATAAGTCCCGGCGTGGTCAGCATGAGCTACGACTGGAACTGCTGGGGAACTGGGTGATTGCCCAAGCGGTCGTCCACGGGAGTTTGGGAGTGGGGTCTCCTGAGCTGGGGACAGACCGTGGAAGGGAACGGACAGCGCTCGTGCCTGCAAGAGTCACCCTCGCGGGCCCGAGCCTGCTCACGGGCTGGTGGTGTCTGGGAACCTGGGTTGCGGAAGCGCTCCCCCATTCGCTGCTCACAAGTCTCACTGTTCGTTGCGCTGAACACCTGCTTCCTTCTGGGAGCCTGGAGGGTGCCACGTGCTGGGTGGAGGGCGCCCACATGACCAGCACCCCATCACAACCCCGGGGGGGGGCGCCCAACCAGCCCCCCTGGTTGGAATATTGCTCCTGCTCCTCCCCCCGACCCCGGACCCCGCCTGAAGGGGCAAAGCAAGACACGGCCTAAAAGTAAAAGGGCCAGTGTTCAATTTCAGGGTAACACAGGCAGCTCGCTCTCTGCACCCCATCTCCGATCCCATCCTCAGATCCTCCTCACACTCGCCCTCTCCATGAGACTGGAGTTGGAGCCGTCGCCTGGTTTCCGTGGGAAGCGTCCTCCCAGCTGTCACGGCGCAGGCACGTGCGGCATCGGCTCCTGTTTCTGAATGGCATCCCCCCCATCGGCTGGGGCCTTGGAGGAGAAATCTGCGATGACACCGAGTGATTTACCAGATCAAAGCACCGCCCCCCTCGCCCTGCAAGATGGGCAGGGCGCCTGCGCGGGCCAGGGGCAGGCGCGCTGTGGGCGGCTCCACGCCGGGACCCCAGGCTGGAGGTGGGCCTGGTCATGAACTTAAACTCGTAAGGCAAAAGCCATGGTGACAACAAACTGCCCACAATAAAGCACGTGTCTGGAGGCCCACTGTTTTGGATTTTTTTAAAAAGGTCAGGTAAACATACCCATTAGGAATTAGGAGGGAAAAGACAGGCCACCCAACTTTTAACGTGCTTGGACCAGTCCTGGCGGCTCTTCCCTCCCTTCCCCCGCTCTCAGCCCCCCGCCGCCGCCCCCCAACCCCCGGTCTGCTGTGTGCTCTGACCCGAGAGCCAGGCTGTCCTCCGTGGGCCCAGTCACTGTTCTGTCGCAGAATGAGCAGAACTGAGGGGAAGTAAGTGTCTGTGGGCTCCCTGACAATCTGGCCCCGTGTGGGGGTCTGCAGGCGGCTTCCAGATGGTTTGCAAAGATCAAGGGGCCTTGGCTCGGGGTCGGGACCTGAGCACGGTGCGCCCGGGTTGAAAGCGTGCTCTCGTTTCTGCCTGTTACGGGAGCGTTCCCATCACGGGAAGTGCTCATAGGAAGCCACGTGCGACCTGCACACGGGAGGAGGGGCCGGGCGGCGCGCTGTTTGCTAAGACCCGGGGCCAGGCTGGGCACCGATGCCGAGTCCGGGCCCGCAGGACACAGAGTTTTGGTCTTATTTTGCCAGATGCTGCTCTGCACCATTCCCCCACGTGTCACCGTATAGAAAACAACAATCTGAACTGTTTCTGCAGTCGGTGACACGAAATGGATGGCGTTAATGCTCCGTGACAGCGCTCTGCGAGTGTGCGTGTGTGAACAGAAAGGCCTGTGCTCACTGAATGAAGGGGCCGCTCCTCCGCTCCTATTATTTGTCAATTTAAGGAAATCCTGTCCGGGGTGTCAGCCCGGCTCCGGGGTGTCTGCCTGGCTCTGGGGTGTCAGCCCGGGTCCGGGGTGTCTGCCCGGCTGTAGGGTATCTGCCCGGCTCCGGGGTGTCAGTCCGGCTCCAGGGTGTCTGCCCGGCTGTAGGGTGTCAGCCTGGCTCCGGGGTGTCTGCCCGGCTGTAGGGTGTCTGCCTGGCTGTAGGGTGTCTGCCCGGCTGTAGGGTGTCAGCCCGGCTCCGGGGTGTCTGCCTGGCTCTGGGGTGTCAGCCCGGGTCCGGGGTGTCTGCCCGGCTGTAGGGTATCTGCCCGGCTCCGGGGTGTCAGCCCGGCTCCGGGGTGTCAGCCCGGCTCCGGGGTGTCTGCCTGGCTGTAGGGTGTCAGCCCGGCTCCGGGGTGTCAGCCCGGGTCCGGGGTGTCTGCCCGGCTGTAGGGTATCTGCCCGGCTCCGGGGTGTCAGCCCGGCTCCGGGGTGTCAGCCCGGCTCCGGGGTGTCTGCCTGGCTGTAGGGTGTCTGCCCGGCTCCGGGGTGTCTGCCCGGCTCCGGGGTGTCTGCCTGGCTCTGGGGTGTCAGCCCGGGTCCGGGGTGTCTGCCTGGCTGTAGGGTATCTGCCCGGCGCTGAACATCAGACACAGCCACACGCAGGGAGCACGTTCGCTTTGATAACACTGTTTATTGTCCATTGACGGAGCGCTCACTCAGGAATGATACAAAGCATCGGAGACATGCGCAGGCTGCCTGTCCACTTGCCACGGCTCATGTGTGCCCAGCACAGGAAGGTCCTATCCCAGCAAAAACACACCGCCCCCCACAAGTTTCTTAAAACACACACAAAGAAATCCAACAGCATCCACAAAGCTTTAAATCATGGCAGCGAGTCCGACATCATCATCAAGCCGCGGCTGGAGAAGAACTACAATGTAAACTTGATTTTAAACAGCGTGAGCCGCTCGCATGAAGACCACGGAGGGAAGAGCAAGACGTACATGAACGAGGCCGAGGGGAGGGCCCTGGCCCCGGTGTGCTGCGGTGACGTGCTGTGCGGGGACCCGAGCCGCCACCAGCCACTTCCTTTCGTCTTTCTGGTGTTTTCCTGCTGGGCACGGCTAACAGGCCAAGGTGCATGGATTGAACATGAAGCCATCCTTTCGATCCTTCTCTTTGTAAGAATTTGGACCAGAGGAGAGGGGAGGGCCACGCCTCGCTCACCACGCTGAGCCAAGTGCTTCCGCGATGCGGAAACTTAAAAAAAACACACCAGTGCACGCCCACCACCTCGGACGGTAAAAAACACAGCACGGGAATGGTCACACCGCGGCCAGACAAACCGAAACGCTGAGCCAGCGGGAACGGGAGTCAGTGTCACACACGGGAACGCCAGGCGGGAGGCAGGCGGGCGGGCGGCGCTCCGGTCCACACTGCGACCCCAGGGCTGGTCCGTCCCCACGGACCTCACCCCTGCACAGCACGAGCGCGCCCTCGGGAGGGCCATGCCTGGACCGCGCAGTCTGTCCCAAAAAGGGGGGTCATCCAAGTCCATGCTGACCAGGTCCCGGGCAGCCACCGGGCCGCGTGCCACTGGGGAGACGGGGGTCTTATAGGGGCACAGGGGTCACCGCGGAACAGAGCGGGCTTGGAAGACGGCGACCGCTCGCGGGCCAGCAGATTTGCTTCGTGGTGTGTGCGCACGCGTGCACCTGTGTTGTATGGGTGTATGTTCGCTAACGTGCACGGTCAACTTAGAACAGGGTGTGATTACAAAACAAGCAAGAGTAAAAGGACTCTCTTTATTCTGATGAATGGAGTTCTGCCCGTGGTCACCCCCATTGTGCCGGCACCAGAAAACCATTTTTAGGGGACAAACAGGTCGCCTAGTTCCCTCTGAAGGATTCGCCCGCGATCTGAGAACTCGTCTTTAGAAAAACGAGGCGCCTCTCAAAGCCGGCCGCAGGCCCGGAGGCCCAGGAAGGAAGGAGTTCCCCGAAGCCGCCTGCCGCCTCCCTCGGGACTTCACCAGACACAGAGCGGGCTTCCCCACAGAAATCAGGCACCGCACTGCATGGCCGTCTCGGAGGGGGCGTACTGAACCTCCGCAGGTGGGGGACCCCGCTTTCCCGTCCCCAGGAAGTGACAAAGACAGCACATTAGCTCCAGCCACTGACCCCACGCAACGCCCCGCAAAGCCAATCCGTGCAACTCCGTCTAAACACGGATGCCGGGAGGGGGAAGGGCGGGGGGAGGCCTGAGGGACTTCAGAAGCTCAAGAACAAGCCAAGAGCAGCCAAGTGCCCCCCAACCTCTGTCCTCAGGGCAGAGCGTCTCACGCCCCTCAGGGCTGGAGGAGGAGGGCAGGGGCAAGGCCAGCCCGGGGGAGGGCCCCCTGGAATTCCGTGGATGCCGAAGAGTAATCGGGGCTCCTTCCAGACCAAGCTGCTCCCAGAATACAGGAGTCGCTGGTGTGGGAGCCCGAGGTCAGCTCGGGGAGCCTGGGGGCGGGGGACGCTTGCTAGGGGTGGGGGTGACACCCCAGGGCCAGAGGTGTGGAAGCTGCAAGAAACGAGGGACACGCCCCTGTCGGGGGGAGGGAGGGACCTGGTAGACCTGCTACACAGTCTTGCTAAGACCCTCAAGTTTCTGCAAAATGCACATATCCAGGCTCTGCCCTGACCAGGCCGGGGAGGGGACCCCTGGGTGCTGCCCGCTCAGCGTCCGTGACAGCGCCAGGCTAGGCCTGGGAGGGAAGCCGGGTCCCACCCCTGCCCGCAGCCGGGATGGAGGCTGGGCCGCCGAGCCCAGGCTGGGGGCGCAGGGTGGGACCCACCTCTCCCTCCAGGACCCCAGCCGAGCGTAGGGGGCTACACGGGGAGAATGACACTTAGACCCACTTGGATGACGGCTTTATTCATGCTGTTCCAGGAAGGGATGGCGGAGCTGGGCCGGTCTGCGCTCTCGGAGGCGTCCCAGCGGGCGGAGGCGACGCGGCCTCTACGGGTCCTGGATGTCGAGGAACTCCTGCTTGGGGGGCGCCGTCCCGCGGTACCAGGCGCAGGAGCCGTCGTTCCTCTTGATGCAGGCGAAGAACTTGGCCTGGTGCCCGTTGATGCTCTTCTCCGTCACCCAGTCCATCCACAGGCACTCGTCCACGGAGGAGATGTAGCAGGGGATCATGGGGCAGCGCGTGATCTGGGGGGGCAGGGAGGGGGACTCCGTCAGGACCCGGGCCGCGGGGGCGGCTCCAGGACCCAGCAACGTGCCTGGCGAGGGCGGCCGAGGGCAGTCGGTTGAATGAGTGACGGCGGGAGGGCAGCAGGGGGCTGGGGCCGGAGTGCCAGGCGATCCACACAGCGGCAGGCAGCGCCCAGGGGGCGATGAAGCCGGGGAGTCGTGCACCCCCTGCAGCCCCCGCCACTGCGGGCCTGGCCGCCTCCACGCTGGGCCGGCTGGTCTACCTTCTCTGAACCCAGCAAAGCACCTCTACCTTAGCCCCGCCCTCCGGGGAGCAGGTGAGTCACAGCAACAACCAAGGGCCCAGTGGTTGAGCGTGGACCTATGAGCCAGGAGGTCACGGTTCAATTCCCAGTCAGGGCACAGGCCCGGGTTGTGGCCTTGATCCCCAGGAGGGGGCGGCAGGCGGCAGCCAATCCATGATTCTCTCTCATTGATGTTTCTCTCTCTCTCTCCCTCCCCCTTCCTCTCCGAGATTAATAAAAATATATTAAAAACAACAACAACGAAGGGTCTGAGTTTCTGAAGCTGGGTGGGAGGGGAATGAAAGGGGCGGGACCCCGCTCTCCAGCACGGGAGCTCCGAGGGGATCAGCACACAGCACGTGGGCTGAGGAAGCGAGTCCAGAGGGAGAGACCGTCACGGCCTCGGACAGGAAAGGAAGCACTGGCTTTGGCTCTGTGTTGGGCTCAGAGCGCTCAGCACGCGTGGACTGTGGGCGGGACCCTCACTCCGAAGGCGCGAAGGGCTGGGCAGGAGGCCAGCCACCAGGACCGCCAGCCCACGGCCACGCCCAGCAGCCTCCCACAGGACGGGCTCGTGCTGGGCCTGGCCCCTCAGGACGGAGGCTCCCTGGGGTGACTCAGGGGCGCCTGGTACCCCGCGGGGCTTCCTTCAGGGGCCGGAGCCGCGGAGGATGGCTCACCTTTTGCGACTGCAAGAGCGTTAGGGACGCACCCTGGCCAGCCTGGCTCAGGGGATAGAGCGTCGGCCTACAGACTGAAGGGTCCCGGGTTTGATTCCGGTCAAGGGCACAGGCCCGGGTTGTGGGCTCCATCCCCAGTGTGGGGGCGTGCAGGAGGCAGCCGATCCATGATTCTCTCTCATCACTGATGTTTCTTTCTCTCTCCCTCTCCCTTCCTCTCTGAAACCAACAAAAATATATTTTAAAATTTTTAAAAAGAGTGTCAGTGACGCTCTCACTGTACAGCGCAACCTCTGGCCACTTTGTACGAAGCAGGGCTGGGGTGTCTGGTGCAATGGACACACAGACCCCACATTCGCCAGGGCCCACGCGTGAAAATGGCTGAACGCTGGCAAAACTGTACCCCGGGGGCCTGTCACGGAACAGGTGCTGACACTTCTCCTGGCAGAAAATACCCAGGGGACCATCTTCTCCCCCAAAACTGCTCCTCCCGGAAGCTACGGTCACATGGCCAGGGGCCCCTCACTTGGGAGAGGCACGCCTCAGGGCTCTGTCCCACCGACGGCCTCATCCGCGGGGAGGCCACGCCTCCCAAAGTCCTGTGCTAAGTCAGGGTCCTGTGCACGGAGAGGCCCGGGCAAGCCAGGGGTGAAACCCTGGCGTCCACCTGGAGGCGGTGGCAGCGATGAGGGGAAGCCCGGAGGCGGCGGCGGCAGCTTACCTTGCACTCACAGCCCATCTGGTACCTGTGGTTCAGGCTCTTCTTCTGGGTGGTGCTCAGGGTGTCCCAGGGCACGATGAAGTCACAGAGGGTGATGTGCATCTTGCCGTTCCCATCGGCCTTTCCTGGGGAGAGAGGGGGCCACCGAGCTCAGCACAGGGCACGCCGCCGGCTCCCTCCTGTCCCCTCCAGCAGCGGGCGCGGCCCGGGCACAGGGGAGTGTAGTTCTCACAACGCCATGGGTGGAGGGCAGAGCTGGGCCCTAGCTGGTGTGGCTCGGTGGATAGAGCATTGGCCTTCAGACCTAAGGGTTCGGGTTTGATTCTGGTCAAGGGCATGTACCTCAGTTGCAGGCTCCTCCCGGCCCGGGACCCTGGTCAGGGCCGGAGCAGGAGGCAACCCCATGGATGTGTTTCTCTCACATCGATGTTTCTGTCTTTCCCTCTCTCTTCCACTCTCTCCAAAACTCAATGGGAAAAAATACCCTCGAGTGAGGATTTAGAAAAAGCCGCAGCAGGGTGACTAGCCCTTGTTCTGAACCCTAAGCACTAAAGAGGAGAAGTGTGCAGGGGGCCTTCGACACTTCAAAAAGAGAGAGAGATTTTTCCGACCTGCATCCACTGTGCGCTCAGTGCATCAAGGCAGGAGCGTCGTTGGCTGGAGGCACGTACCTCGGCCCGCTCCCTGGTTTCTGTGGCCTTTAACCGCACGGGTGCACGCGCGCCTCCCCGCCCAGCCAGCTCGCACCTGCATCCCCGGCAGGCGGAGCCCACCCTTCCGGCTCGCCCCCCATGCCCAGCGTGTGGCTACTGCAGCCTCGACTGGCGTCCATGTCCACTGTCCCTGTCCCTTGCCTTTCCTTTGCATCTTGCTCCCTCACCACGTCCGATGCGCAGGGTGAAAGGCTGTGTCGTAACCCTTCTCACCCCTGACTCAGGCTTTAGCCGCAGCAGGCGAAGGCCGGCGAGGGTACGACACGCAAATGGCATCTTTTCAGCAGCCCTCGTGGCCGGGCCGGCAGGAGCTCCGGAGGCCGTGGGTACACAGAGCGGCATCTCTGAACGTTCAGAGGAGACCCCGTTCGGAACAGATCGGGCCCGGCGGGCGGGGCTCCGTGGCTGAGTGGCCTGTGAGCCAGGAGGTCACAGTTCCATTCCCGGTCAGGGCACAGGCCCGGGTTGCGGGCTCGCTCCCCAGTGTGGGGCGTGTTGGAGGCAGCCCATCATTGACTCTCTCTCATCATTGATGTTTCTCTCTCTCTCCTCCCTTCCTCTCTGAAATCAATAAAAACATATTTAAAAAAATAAAAGCCCTGACGGGTTTGGCTCAGTGGATAGAGCATCGGCCTGCAGACTGAAGGGTCCCAGGTTCGATTCCGGTCAAGGGCATGTACCTTGGTTGCGGGCACATCCCTGGTAGGGGGTGTGCAGGAGGCAGCCGATGGATGTTTCTCTCTCATCGATGTTTCTAGCTCTCTATCCCTCTGCCTTTCTTTCTGTAAAAAATCAATAATGTATATTTTAAAAATAAAATAAAATAAAATAAAAAAGACTTGCGTGGGCATGCCTGGCTCGAGCATCTGCTACAACACTCTACGAGTGTCTGCCTTGGAGGAAAGCGAAGTCTTTCTTGGGTACAGAAACACAGGAATTCATTACAATTTGTAGCGGAGGGTTGCACGTTTATTCTTCCTCGTGGGGCTCGAGAGGACTGTGGGAGAAAATCACAGGGCCGATTCTCTGAGAGTCCCCAAACATGCGTGTCCAACTTGACACGTGAAGGTGAGTCACCGGCCCCGAAAGGGGCGGGCTGCCCCGCCATGTGGGCACTCCCAGGGCGGCAGCCAGCGCCGGCTAGTGGCTTGCTGCGCCCCGTGATGTCTGGTGAGCCCGTCCTGGCTCCAGGAGAGAAAGATTTAGAATCTGTGCTTTAGCAAGTCCACGCCGGGTTTCACCCGGAGCGGCCACTGAGCCCGGGGAAGAGGTCGGGTTGGCAAAGGGCACACAGGTTTCTAGAACAGGGCGGTGTGCAGCCCGCCGACGCCAGACCAAGGTCACTACACCCCTGGGAGCCAGGGGGCGGGAGCCCAGCCCTGCCTCCCTCACCAGAGCCTGCAGCCCTGCAGTTTGGACAGACAGCCCCTAGAGGGCGGTGCGTCCCTCTCAGGCTCTCATTTTATTTTTATTTTTGGTTACTCCTCACCCAAGGATATTTTTCCATTCGTTTTTATTTTTTTTAATGTTGTTATTGATGTTTGAGAGAGAGAGGAAGGGAGAAAGAGAGAGAGAAACATCCATCGGCTGCCTCCCGGGGACTGAGCCTGCCACCCGGGCCTGTGCCCTGACCAGGAACGGAACTGGCGACTTCTCGTGCCTGGGACAACGTTCAACCGACTGCGCCACCCTGGCCAGGGCGCCCTTAATTTTCAGAGACAGTGGAAGGCAGGGGGCGTGACAGAGAGAAACATCCATGGGAGAGAGACACGTCGACGGTGCCTCCTGCCCACGCCCCGACCAGGCGGAGATCGAGCCTGCACCCGCGGCACGCGCCCCTCACTTCATCATGTGGGTCCTCGGGGTGCAGCACAGAGAGGGCGCCGCAAACCAGAGGCCGCTGACCGGCCACGGCAGCAAGCTCCCTGCACCACGGAGACCTGGTCTCCTCTCTCTTCTCTCCGGATCGCGTTTGTCTGGTCATAAAAATCATCGCTGTCGTACTCTGCAAAGCGGAGCCTCTACAGGGCAGCAGGAAAAGGAGACGTAAGCGACGATGAGATTGCCCCCGCGGTCCCGGGCACAGGCCGAGCGGGCCCCTGAGGCCCCGGGACGCCCGCACCTGTGCCGGGTGCACCAGCGGCTTCGCCGCCTCCCTGCCACTGAGGCAGCCGTCGGGTCACCGATCGCTGCATCCTGACTTAGTCCCCACACCCCTCTCCGTGGGATGGCACTTTCCCTATAAAAATAGCAGGCACGGGAGGGAAGCCAGGGCCCCCGGCTGCCTCGGAGAGCCGTCTGGCGGTTCCTCGAGTGATTAAACAGAGTCACCATATGTCTCGCGATTCCACTGCTGGTATCCACCCCGGAGCAACGAAAACAGACGTCCACGCAAAAACGCGTGCGCGGCTGTTCAAGCCACACTACTCACCACAACCCCAAGGTGGGAACACCCCCCCCCCCCCCCGTGTCCCGGAAGGATGAATGGGGAGCAGAACGGGGTGTATCCATGCAGTGGGGCATTACTGGGCCACAGGAAGGCGGGCAGGGCTGACACCGGCTACAACACGCGTGAGCTTGGAAAGCATGATGCTGAGGGGCAGGAGCCAGGCGCGAGGGACCACGGCGTACGTGGTCCCGTCACACGGAAGTCTGGAGCAGGGAAGCTGAGTCGGAAGCGGCTCCGCGGAGAAAGGGGGTGTGGGGGGGGCAAGAGCGGGGGCACAACACCTCTGGACTAGGTGGTGGCTGCACAGCCCTGTCAATACCAAACCAGAGTCACACGCTGTCTGTGGGTGGACTGAGGTGTGCGAATTACATCGCAATACAACTGCCACCAAATGCAGACGCTCTTAAAGCCGCGAGGATGTTCAGAAGTGCCCCTACGGCGGGGGGGGGGGGGGGGGGGGGGGCTCCCATCGTCCGAGGAGAGGAGCCGAAGTCTCAATGAGCAGAAAGAAACCACGGGCAGGTGCTGGGCGTGGGTGCCGGGGGGTGGGGGGGGTGGCCCGGACAGGCCACTGCCCTCCCCCTCCCTCGGGGACCTTCGCTTAGAAACGGTGAGGACAGACCTGACCAGTTTGGCTCAGTGGATAGAGCGTCGGCCTGCGGACTCAAGGGTCCCGGGTTCGATTCCGGTCAAGGGCATGTACCTTGGCTGCGGGCACATCCCCAGTAGGGAGTGTATAGGAGGCAGCTGATCGATGTTTCTCTCTCATCGATGTTTCTAACTCTCTATCCCCCCCTTCCTCTCTGTAAAAAAATCAATAAAATATATGAAAAAAAAAAAAAAAAGAAACGGTGACGACGGTTCATGTATGTGCTGTGGCTTTGCCCACGAGGCACCACGGAGATGCGGGTGCACAATCATAGATTCCAAATGAGGTCTCCCCTCTCCCCGCCCCCCGCCCGCTCCTGTCCCCCGGCCCAGCCTGGAGGGCCCCCAGCAATCTCCCAGGCAAAGTGCTCGCCCCTTTGTCTCCGCCCAACCTCCCAGCCCCTGCTGGTTACTGTGTTTCTTCCCATCAGGTCCCAGGTGCCACTGTGTAAGGAGGGGGGTGGGGATGCCACGGGGGAGGGCGGGAGGGGCATGTGCACCAGGAATTCTCCCCCGGAAAAAGCACCCCATACACCAAGGTCTGGGGTTCAGGTCAGGGCACATACAAGAAGCAACCATCGAATGCATGCATACGTGGGACAAGAAAGCAATCTCTCTCTCTCTTTCTCTCCCCACTTTCTTCCTCTCTCTAAAATCAATCTATAATAATAAAAGGGTAATATGCTAATTAGACCGAGTGACCGAATGACCTTCTGGATGAAGTCGGGGCTTCGAGGGCCGAGGCAAGCCGCCACAGCTGGGAGGACTGAGCCCCTTGCACGAATTTCGTGCACCGGGCCTCTAGTAAATAAATAAAAGAAAGAAAGGCAGGGCAGCCCCGAGATCACGCACAGCGCCGAGGCCCTGCCCCACCCGCGGCGTCCCCGCCCCTCCCCTCGCCCGTGTCCATGCAGGGCACGCACCTGCAATGAGATACTCCTTCTTGCCTCCGACGTCCAGCGAGACCCCGCAGATGGCGGAGGAGGGGGCCGTGTAGATGAACTCGATGTCCCTGTCAGGTCCCTTGAACATCTGGGAAGACGAGGAGGGCCCAGGTCGGCGGAGTGGCCGCGCAGCCGCGAACTCCACTCCCGCCCAGAACTGCGGGGCGTCCCACCCCGCCCGTGCACGGCCAGCACGTGCCAGTGGGGCGGACAGCAGGCCACCATTCCCACTGCAGGGCGACTCTTCGGGGTCCCCCCTCGCTCAGTGTGGCTGCTGTCCACGGGCCGGGCTAACGCCACCTGGAGGGCCCGCCTCGGACACACCTGTGCCCGCCCGCCACCGGTGGGGTCATTTCAGGATCTCTGCGGGGGCTTGCGCGTCTCCGGGGACTGTGACCGGCACGGAGGACCCCCCCTCCCCGCCCCGCACGCTTCCAGGCTCCGGGACGGGGACCAAACGGAGAGGCCCCCCAGCAGGACGTGAGAAAGCCACGCCAGGAGCGCCCCCCGCCCCTCCGGGGGTGGCCACAGGCGGGGACGGGAGTGGGACTGAGAACGCTGGCTCCACCCCGGTTTTAGGGGTGCAGCCCCAGGGAAGCTGGGTGCATGGAGAGGGGGCGGCACGCGGGCTCCAGGACCACACCCATCGAAATGGAGGGAACCCGGTTCCGAAATAACCCGGGGGCGGGGCCACAGCGCGTCCAATCAGCTCCCCGGCATTTCCGGGTCAAGGGGCATCACACCACCGGGTGCTTGACGCCCAGACTGTGCTCCTCGGACAGCTGGCCTGCATGCAGGGCCCAGCGGCACCTCCCGACGGGGTGGGAGGGGTGGGGGGAGCTGGGGTGCACGCACTTCCGTGTGGCCGCCCCCCTGCCGCCCCTACTGCCCCCGGCACGACCCCCCCGCTGCCCTCACCTTGATCTGCTTGATCTCGTACTGGATCCTCTTGATGGGGTTGCCGTAGACGTCGTCGCCGGAGCCCACCTCCTTCTCGCTCACCACCTTGGCCCTGATCACTGCAAAGCACAAGGACGTGGACATGAGCGGACGGTCGGCACCAGAAGGGGCAGCAGCGAGGCAATTGAGCCAGGACTCGGCCGCACCCCGTAACCCGACAACTCGGGGACCAGGGCTCACGCAGCCACGGGGCAGAGCGCTCCCTCGTTTCATTCCCAGGAGCATCAGCTGGTGCCACCAACCGTCCTCAGGGCTTTCAAAGCTTCGCCCTGCGACACGCGGCCGTGCAGGTCGCTCGGGGTAAGAGTTGCGTTCATGCAGACGGAGGGAAAGAAGGAACGAGGAGCAGAGCGCTGGGCTCCACGGAGCGTCCTGCCCCCACCCCCACCCCCAGGCGGACTCAGGCCTCAGGACCCGCTGGCCAGGCCAGCTTTTCCCTAGAACAGGGGGCCAGGACCCCCGAGTGCTCTCCACATCTCAGCCTGGTGCCGGAGCCCCCCACCAGGGCCAGCGCCCCGCCCAGGCCCAAACCCCACTCTTATTTCTTCTGTTGGAGCCGAGCCTGACGGACCCAGCCCAGGCCAGGCCCAGCCCGTGAGGCCACAGCTAGGAGACGCCGCCCGGACCACCAGGACCGAGGGCTTGTTCCTGGGTAGCAGCCATCGTCCCGGCGTCTCCTCCCGCCCAGCACCGGGGTCTCTGTAGTCACGGCCCTCCCAGCTCACGCATCCACCTCGGCTGCCCGCTGCCCGCAGCTAAAACAGGAAACGCTTTGCCATCTGGTGCCAGCCGGCGGCTACTTCCGCTGCCTCGGTGGGGCTGGGATGAGTCCATTTCCAAAGCTTTGCGTGTGCTCTGCCACCCCAAGTGCTGACCCCGGTCGATCCCTGGCACCTGCAGGACAGGTGTGCCCGCCCTCCGTGTCCGGAAGGTGTTTGCCGGGGCTTGAGGACGGTCTCCCCAGAGCTAGCCTCCTCGGCCTCCCCCTTTACTCATTTTTATTGATTTCAGAGAAGCGGGGGGCGGGGGAGAGAGAGAAACGTCAATGGGGAGTCCAGCCAGTGTGGCTCAGTGGCTGAGCGTCGACCTATAAACCAGGAGGTCAAGGTTCAATTTCCGGCCAGGGCACATGGCCGGGTTGCGGGCTCGATCCATGTGGGGCGTGCAGGAGGCAGCCGGTCAATGATTCTCTCATCACTGATGTTTCCCTCTCCCTCTTCCTCTCTGAAATCAATAAAAATATATTTAAAGATTAAACCCCAGGCCTGGACTCGTGTTTACTGAGCACCTACTATGTGCTGGGCCTGATATTGGCCCCGCAGTGGGCTGCTCTGCCCCACTAGTCCCCCCCCCCCCCCCCCCCCCCCGGCTGCAGGAAGCAGAGGGAGCAGGAGGAGGGAGAGTCTGTCAAGAGTCCTGTTCTGCTTTGCTCCCCAAAAGGACGGCCTCTCCCTGGGCCGCTCAGATTTTGCTGCTTCTTTCTTCTTTCCCGTCCGCCATCCACCCAACATCTGGGTTTGGGATCCAGGGTGACACGCGGGCTGACGAATTCACCGCCAGATGTCGGCTACTGGAATGCACAGCCGTGGGCTTAATTCAAAGCACACGCCACCGCAGAGCCCCGCCCCCACCCTGGGCCGCGGACACCGCATGATGTCACTTCCTCCTGCGAGGAGCCTGCACAAACAACCCGGCGGCCGCCAGACGTGGGGTGGAAAGAACGGGTGGGCGGAAAGTTAAGCTCACGGACGGTGCGGACGGTGCGAGCGACCGCAGCCACCCGGGGGAAAGACCAGCGCAGGCCAGGCTGTCCCGCCGCGGTCTCGAGGGGCAGGGGACAGCGAGGGGGCTTGCGGGAAACCTCAGGGTCCCCGGGCCGAGATCCATGTTCCCCTCCCACCCCTCCCAACACCTCTGAGCCCTGCTGCGCCCCAACAAGCCGTGTGCACTCTCTCTGGGGGGCCCAGGCCGAGAACGGCCTCAGAAGGGCACGGAGGTCACGCGTATGAATCATCTTCATTATCTTGCCACGGGAGGTCCCGGGTGCCCCCGTGTGAGTGCAGCCTGTAGGGCCTTCCCAACGGGACTACTCTGCCGGCTCAGCTCCCAGCCCCGAGGACAGGGACGGCTCTAAGGCTCTGGGCGTTAACACGTGACTTGCAGGCGCCAGGGCCTGGGCCCGGGCCCTCAGCGCTCCGAATCCCAGCCCCCGGCCCGCAGGCAGAGCCCTGGCGGAGGGAAAGTCACGGGTTTGCCCAGATGAGGTGCGAGAATCCAGGGTTCGGAAAACATCCGTCTCCTGCGAGGTCAGAGCCCGGGCCCTGACTCAGACGGGCAGGGTGGCTCAGGGCCAGCAGAGGGCACATCCCGGCCCCGCCCCCCCCCCCCCCCCCCCGAGGCCTCCAGAGGGCAGGGTGCTCTTGGGTCTTGCTCCCAGCCTCTGGGAAATGCCCAGCGGCGCCCCCCCCATGAGGGGCCCTCGCTCCCAGTGCCACTCCCTGTGGGAGGGGGCCTGGGGGACTGGCCAGCACGTTTGCCCAAGACCCACTGGCCGCAATCAAGAGAGGGAGGGCGGGAGGACGGGGCGTCCCGTTGGCCAGTGCGCTGGGGCCTCGGTTTGAGAGCGGGGGCCGCCGCGTGGGGCCACGGCCGGTGCCCACAGAGCATTGCGCATTTCCTGGGGGGCGGGTGGTGTAACGCCCTGTCCTCGTCCGTCACGTGGGCCGCCTCTGTGCCTCCGGGTAGAAGGACATGCCAATCATTTCGGAGGCATTCAGAAACGATTTTCTCCCCGACGTTCGGAACCAGCCCCCATGCACTCCAGGCGGGGTGGGGGGTCCGGGCTCCCCAGGTGGGCCCCGCTCTGCTGGGGTTCTGGGGGGGGGGGGCAGGAAGGCTCCATGCTTCTGCCTACGCTCCCCAGAGAAGGGCGCTGAGCTCAGACATCCCACCCTCCAACCACAGAGCGCCGGTCCTCCCGATGCCCGCACCCAGCTCCCGTGCTGCCACCTGGGAGGGTCCCTGCCCTCGATGACGGAGGACCCCGAGCTGCTGGCCTGTGCCTGGCTCACCTCCGGGGGCACGGGGGTGGGCACAGCAGAGACATTGGGCACCTTCCCAGTGGGCCTGCGCCTGCTTCGCGAGCAGCCGGGCTGCCCTCGGCCGGAGGGGCCGGGGACCTGGGAAGGGGACCGAGCACGCACAGACTGCAGACCCACGCGGGCACCGGGCTGAGGCCGCGCCCCTGAACGGCACGAGGAACGGGGTGCGGCTGAGCAGCCCGGAGATGGCACAAGGAATGCATGACATCAGTGCTGGCTCGGTGCCCAGAGTCCGAGGGAGGGTCCAGCCCCACTGCCCACCCAGCCCCCGCCGTCCCAGGTGCCCGCAGTGGGCGGGGTGGGGGGACGGGGGACTTCCCCGAGCTCTCAGCGGCCTCCCCCCGCCTCCACGCCGGGCCCCTCTCGGTCAGCGGTGGAGCAGGCCTCCAAGTCCACTCCTTTTAGGGAAATGAAGCAAAAGGGGCTGTCACTCAGTAATTAAAAACAGCCCTGTGCTGGGGGGAACCGAGGTCCCTGCAGCGGCTGCGAGAGGCCACACCCCCCTCAGGGCCCTGCATCCTCCCGTCCCCAGGAACTGACCACTGTCCCCAGCTCCGGGGCAGGGCCGCGCCTGTCCAGGGCGAGGGCAAGACTTGGCCGGTGTGACCAGGTCAGGGTCAGGAATGCCTGGAACGGGAACTGCTCAGAGCAGAGGGGTGGAGGGAGGGGTGGGGCAGGGAGGGCGCCTGGTGCAGCCCCAGCCCCGGGCCACGCTGCCCGGGAGCCTGGTCCTCAGGGGCCTGCCAGGCCTGCCCAGGGCCGTTCAGGATCCCAGCTCACACGTGAGCGGCCGTCCACTGGATGCCTGTCTCCATGGAGACCAGCTCTCCCATCTCTGTTTCCTGTCCCTGGGCTCCCCAACCCCGACCTTGGAGCCGGAGGGAACGGTCCACATCCCGTGCCCGCCCCATCCCCCCAGGGCCCTGGCACGACCCCGACCCCAGCCCGGCACCCTCCACCCTCCGCCCTCCTCCCCGTGGGCCCAGCGGGACTTCATGCCACAGGCCTTGGTCACATGCCCGCAGCCTTGGGCTCGGCCCTGCCGTTCACGTGCTGCTGAATCATGTGAAAAAAATGCACCGGCCTGGGAGGGTTTGCCGAGAACAGAGCGGCTTTGTGGGGGCTGCCGTTCCCACTCTCCGCCCAGCCCAGCCCAGCTCGGCCCTGCAAGCCCCAAGCCTGCAGCCGGGGCGGGCGGGCGGGAGCAGCGGCAGGGGGGCCAGGACAGGCGCTGAGGGACGGCCCTCCCCTCCCTCCACCGCCTCCACCCCCAGGCTGGGAAGGGCCGAGAGGCAGGGCGGACGGCTTGGAGCAAAGGGGCAGCCGACCGGGTCCTGCCCACGCCGCCAGGGGCTGTGCCCACGCCGCCAGGGGCTGTGCCCACGCCGCCAGGGGCTGTGCCCACGCCGCCAGGGGCTGTGCCCACGCCGCCAGGGGCTGTGCCCTCTCCAGGCGGCCTCCTCCTGCCCCATGGCTTCGTGTGGCCCTCGTCGCTCAGCCTTGCAGATAAGCCTCAGACCCGGAGTGTGTGGGTGCCCCACAATCCAGCAGCGCCTCACCCCCACCCGCCGTCTCCAGCCAGGGGCAGGGCCGGCCAGACACCCCTGTACTGCAAGGTGCACGTCGGGGCGTGACGTGCGCAGAGGCAGGGTGCCACCCGCCTGGCGGCCTCTCCCGCTCACCGGGAGGACTACCGGAGGTCGGAGAGGCCCCAGGCCCCAGCTCTGAACATCGTATTTTCCCTTCATTACATTTCTGAGGTCCTGGACGCTGTCACACACTAAGGCAGCACACCTGGCTGGGCGGGGGCAGGGGACAGGGACGAGGACCCGCAGAGCAGCACCCGGAACTCGGGGTCACGTCCGAACCCAACGCCGCCTTCTGTGGGACGGGTGGGAGGGCAGGTGCCTTGTCCTTCTGCCAGGGGACCGTGTGGGTGGGCCTGCCGGGCAGAGGTGAGTCAGCCCGCACCCTGTCTCGCTGCCCGCTCCCCGCACCTACTTTTAGCTCCGAAGGGGCTCTCTCACCTACAACGCAGGGACCACAAATACGACCTTTGAAATTGGGAACAAAAATAACCCACCCCAGGCAGGCTCGTCCGTTCCCCAGCCTGCGGCTTCCAGGCCGCGTCAGGAGACCTCATGACTCAATGTTTGGGTCCCTGTGGCCTCGGCTAAAACCCGGTGACCCCACAGCACCCTGGGCCCAGAACCATCCCCGGGGCAGACAGGAGCCGCAGGTGGGGATCCCACAGCACCCTGGGCCCGGGGGGATCCCACAGCACCCTGGGCCCGGGGGGATCCCTCAGCACCCTGGGCCCGGGGGGATCCCTCAGCACCCTGAACCCCAGGGGATCCCTCAGCACCCTGGGCCCGGGGGGATCGCACAGCACTCTGAGCCCCAGGAGATCCCTCAGCACCCTGAGCCCCAGGGGATCCCACAGCACCCTGAACCCCAGGGGATCCCTCAGCACCCTGGGCCCGGGGGGATCCCACAGCACCCTGAGCCCCAGGAGATCCCTCAGCACCCTGGGCCCGGGGCCATCCCCCAGGCAGTCAGGAGCTGTGGGTGGTCTTGTAACACAGGAGGCTGAGCATCAGCCCAAAGCCAGCACCCCGCAGGCCACCCGCTAACAGCCCTCCCGGCCACAGGCGGGGCCACTCTGCAGCCCACCCCACGCCACTCCGGAGCCCGGAGCAGGCAGAGCCCGCCGGGAGCCCACTCTCCACGTCCGGGGAAAGGCCCGGACGGACAGAGCGCCCGCAGGATGGAGCGGGGCTGCTGGGAGGAGCCTCACCCGCCTCCGGAGGCCGGTTTGGGGGCTCGTGACTCTCCTCAGGGCGGCCAGGCGCGGGTTCCTGGGGGACACCCCCTGGTCAGTCACCGGACCTGCCGGTGCCCCCCGCCACGGCCACCGGTCACCGCGCGTGTCCTCGCCACCTCTCCCCTCCACCGGGACCCGAGGCTGGGACGCCAGTGTGGGCCCTCCCCGCGCACCCAGGGACTGGGCAGTGCCTGCCCCTCCGTTTAATGAGGGAAAACAGGGCAAGATCCAGCCCACATTCTCCAGGGGAAAAAGGAAAAAATAGGTGAACATGGGAGAAAAGGAGCACCGGGACCTTTGCGCCCTCTGACCCAGCGTGGCCCTCAAACCTCCCCACGCGCTCCGGACCCAGCCCCGGACCCACAGGCTTTAGGGGTGCAGTTCCCTTTGGGGAAAGACATACGCAGAGGAGAAGCTGAGACCCCGGGAAGAAGGCTCAGGGCGTCACGTGGGGACAGGAGGCGGCAGCCAAATGGGTAACGGACACCCACGTGTGACATGGATGAAGTGACTGTCCCGAGTCCCAGGACCCATGACATCACGTCCTTTTTATAAAGCTCAAACACAAGTAAAACGCAACAGCTCCGTGCTCCATGTGTGTGTGTCCGTGTCCACTGGTGGGATGGGGAGCCCCGCCGGGGAAGCAGGCCTGCACCCAGGGGCAGCAGCAGGAAGAGAAAGTCACAGGCAGAAGCCGCTTTGTAGCCAACAGCCCAGGTCCCGGTGTGCACGGGGCGTGCACGGGGCGTGAACGGGGCGTGCACGGGGTGTGCACGGGGCGTGCACGGGGTGTGCACGGGGCGTGCACGAGGTGTGCACGGGGCGTGCACGAGGTGTGCACGGGGTGTGCATGAGGTGTGCACGGGGTGTGCACGGGAGCTCAGGGCTGTTCATGGTTTGTCTACAGGAGATAAGGAGGCCGCTCATAGACAACAATGCAAGCGTGTCCTGGGTGAGGATGCATGATCCAGCCGGGTGTATCTGAGGTCCTCAGAGTTGGGGGGAGGAGGGTCAGGCACCGTCTCCTGATAGCTAGTCCGGGGTCAGATGACTGTGTCTCCCAGCCAAGTCCAGCCCCCACCTGTTTTGTAACAAGGTCTTACTGGAACTCAGCCAGGCCCACTCACTGACGCCGTCCACACAGGGCGCCGTCCACGTGGGGGTGTGGAGCCTCAGCGCCTAAACTAGCTTCTCTCGGGCTCTTCACAGAAAATGTTTGTCCCCCTCTGTCCCAGTCCTAAGGAAGCAACTGACAGGCCAAACCCTACCCCGTGTCCCAGTGTGGGGTTTCCATGGCGACCGAGTCAGAGGTAAAGCGGGGGTTGGGGTGGGGGTAGGAACTGACCAGACACCCAGGTTCCCCACCAGCGGCAGCCCAGAGGGTCACCCCCTAGGGTAAGTGGCTGGGACCCATTTCCCTCTCTCTGTCTCTCTCCTCCTCTTCCTCTCCTTCCTCCTTCGGTCTCTCCCCCTTTTCCTCCCTCTCTTCCCCCTCTCACTCCCTTCCTCCCTTCCTCCTCCTCCTCCCTCTCCTTCCTCCAACTTATTAATATTCGCTACAAGAATGTCACCAAGAGCCCTAGCAGGTGTGGCTCAGTGGATAGAGCATCAGCCCACGGACCCAAGGGTCCCGGGGGGTTCCATTCCGGTCAAGAGCACACACCTCAGTTGCAGGCTCCATCCCCGGCCGTGGCCGGGGGCATGCGGGAGGCAACCAATCGATGTGTGTCTCTCACATCGATGCTTCTCTCTCTCCTCCTCGCCGCCTCCCTTCCACTCTCTCTAAAAGCCAATAAAGAAACACCCTCGGGTGAGGATGCACAAAAAGGAATGCTACCACGTGACATCCTAGCAGAGGACGTTGGCTTTGTCGGTGTGAATGACGAAGACAGGTTTCGGCTAAATCTCTCCGCGAATGCCTCTCTGGGCGGCTGAGCGACAGACAATGCCTTTTTGAAAGTGTGCCTGTCTGACCAGCGTGTATTGGCCTAAAACATCTGAAGTGCTGGCTTCACCTGAACTCCTCGCCTGAGCTTGCGGCTTTGGGACAGGCCTCTGCGCGCCAGGCCGCCCCCCCCCCCCCCCGTCCCCACCTCCTCCCCCACCCCTTCCACCCCCACCTCGCCCCACAGGGCCCCTGCTTCCTCGCTGAGGAGCCTCCCCGGGACACGGGACTGGGTAACGGGCCGGCGACGCCAACACAGGTCTGTCTCACTCGGTCCGGTCCGCACAGGGTCAGTGCTGTATTCACCGGCGGGCGGGCGCGCTAACACACGCTCTGGAACTCCTGCAAGCGCCGCCTGGCTCGCTCGAGAAACTGCTTGTGCGACTTGCTTTGCTCTAAAATTTGCTCTTGGAGGTCACGGATCCTCTGACTGTGCCCACTGTCAGCGTCGTCCTCCTCCTCGCTGCTGGCGGCCGGCGGGGACGCGGCGGGTGGGGCGGCGGCCTCCTCCGGGTGCGGAGAGGAGGGCCCCGCGGCGCGAGCCGTGACGTGAGCGGGGTGAGCTCTTGTCGGGGCCCCCGGCTCCGTCTCGGTCTCCGTCGTCTCCGTCTCCGCTCCTCGCTCCCTCAGGGCCGTGCCCAGGGCTTCCCAGCTCAGCTGCGGGACCTCGAGCACCTCCACCAGCTGCGGTCGCCACCTCGGCTCCGGGCTCTGCTTCGGCCAGGCTGCCACGCCGGCTCTGCCCACCTGTGCTTGCGGGGGAAGCTGCGGGGGAAGCTGCGGCGAGAGCGGGTCGGGTCTGGGCGGCTCGTGCCTGGACCGGAGGCTGCACCAGAGCGGGCCCTCCTCCTCGGGGTGAGAGGCCGGGTCCCCCTCGTCCGCAAACAGGGGCTCCACCATCCTCCGGTACTGCCGGTCCTTGAGCTTGTGCAGCAGCTCCTTCAGGTTGGCGCTGGGCGCCGCGGGGCGGGCGGCGGCCTCGGCTGGACCCGGGGCCAGCTCCATGAGCGCGTCCCCCGCCCGCCGCTCCCAGCGGGGGTCCCCTCGGCGCCCGCACGCCTCCGGGAAGCCCTGCTCCTCGCTGGGGCACGTGTCCGTGCCCGGCCTGGACTCCAGGTACAGGTTCAGGTGCGTCTTCAGCTTCCGGTTGGTGCTGAACAGCTCTCTGAAGACCGACTCCAGCTCCCGCTTCCACTTGCTCCCCTCGCGGCGCGGGCGCGGGGACGCCGGGGGCGAGGCTCCCCTTCCACAGGGGGCGCCGACGGGCCACAGCGGTTCCAGCTGGTCCGCCTGGCCCTGGGGGTACTGGCCCGGACCGTCGTTCTTGGGGCCCGGAGCCAGACGCGCCGCCCTCGCCGGCGACCTCCTCCCGCCCGGGGCGCCGTCCTTCTCCCGGTCTCCCAGGAGCACGACCCCGCCCGCGGCAGCCCAGAGCGTCCCCACGTCCAGGTCCCCTCGCACCCGAGGGTCAGGACGGTGGCCGCCGCCGGTCTTCCTCGAAGGCCCCCGCTTCCCTTTAGTCTTCTCGGGGGGGCCCGGGGCCAGGCGGGGCAGGCCCACGACCTTGCCGGCCCCCTTCTCCGCGCCCACCACGGTCCTCCGGGACTTCAGCGGCCGGGGCCGCAGCCGGGCCAGGTCTTCCTGCCGACGCTTCTCTCCTCTGCCGGCCGCTCTCTGCTTCTCCCGGGCCCTCGGCCGCCCGGTGGCTCCTCGCCGGGCCGGCCCCTGCGGGTCAGGCCTCGGCCCCGGGGGCCACCCGCCTCCCGCACCGAGCAGATGCGCTATGTGCAGCCGGTCGAGGCCGCGGGCGCGCTGGTGGGGGGCCTCCTGCCAGCCCGGCCGCAGCCCCTCGGCCCAGTGCTGTGGCTGCGGGCCCCTCCACGGCCCCAGGTCCGGCCTCCGCTGCACGGCCAGGTGGCCTCTCTCTCGGACTTGCAGCAACTGGTGTTTCTGCCTCAAAAGCAAGGCTTGGTCGTCGGGATGGGGACTCTGGCGAGCGGCTCTCTCTGCCCCCCGTTTCACGTGGGAGATCTTGGAGGCCATGGTATCGGAGGGACGCTGGTGGGAGCCGGGGGCCGAGGAGCCACAGGTGCCACGGCCGTTCCACGTCAGGCCCGCGAGGGCAGGAGGGTGCTCGCCACTGCCCGGAGAGCGAGCAAGGCCCTGGGGACAAGGCACAGGGCTCGGGGTGAGGGGACAGAGGCGGTGAGTCCCTGCCACTCTCCCCCCCCCCCCCGCCGCCCCCGGGGCTGCTCTCGGTCCCCCGTGTCTGTGCTGCCCCCCTTCACACGACCCCCAAGGGCACTGTTCTCAGCGGGAGCCCGTGTCAGCGTCTGGACACATTCCTGGCGCAGCGGGAGGCGGCTGCTGGGCATCTCGTGGGTGAGCCCAGGGATGCTGCCAATCTCCCCGCGTGCCCAGGGCAGCCCCCAGGCACCGGGATCACGGCCAAGAGTGACCGGACGGTCCACAGCGCCAAGGGCGAGAGCCCTGTCCCACCCTGACACGTGAGGACTCAGGGGTGGGCCGGTGCGAAGGGCGGGCCCTCGGGAGGGAGAGCTACTCATACATGGAGGGAGGGCCCGGCCGGGAGGCTCAGGGGTTGAGCATCGACCTATGAACCAGGAGGTCGTGGTTCAATTCCCGGTCAGGGCGCATGTCCGGGTTGTGGGCTCCATCCCCAATTGGGGTGGTGCAGGAGGCAGCAGATCCATGACTCTCCCTCATCACTGGTGTTTCTGTCTCTCTCCCTCCCCCTCTCTGAAATCAATAAACATTCTTCCCAACAAAAAATAAAGGAGAACAGAGTGGAGGAGGAGGAGCTTGCTACTCAGGGTGTGTGTGTGTGCAGGGAGTTGGGGAGACCTGTGTGTGCACATGTGTGTGCACGTTTGTGTGCACGTGTGCGTGCAGGTGAGTCTGTGTGCGTGCACGTTTGGTACTAGAATCCGATGCAAACCAATGAGAGAGGAGACCAGGCTGGAGTCCCTTCTGTGGTCATGACTCCCAACTCCTTCCTCGTGGAATGCTCCGGGGAGGACTCTCGGGCAGCAGGAAGGGACATGGGCTCAGGCCCGCCCAGGGGAGGGGGTGCGTTCACCGCCTGCGGGCTGAGGAGGGGCTCCCTGGGCCCTCACCTGGTCTGTGTGTGTGTGGGGGGGGGGGGGGGGCTGAGCCGTGGAGCAGAACCCGGGAGGCCCCCAGGGGCCCCAGGGACCCCAGCTCAACCACGGAGCCGCCATGGTGACTGTGCAGCGTGCTCCGGGCACTTCTGTGTGGTAACCTCTGAGGGGGGGAGCTGCTATCACCCTGGGTTCACAGGTGGGGAAACTGAGGCAGGGAGCGGTGAAGAACCTGGACCTGGATCACACAGCTGGCCGCTCGGGCCAATCCGGGGCTGTGACCCGCCTCGGCCGGTCTCCTGCTGCCGGCTTCCGGCAAAGGTGACCCCCGAGAAGAGTGGCTCGTGTCCGCCTCTGCCAGGCTCCCCGCCGCCGTGACGTGACGAGAGAGGGGAGGGAGAGGAAGCGGGCTCACCGGACACAGTGACGGAGGTTCTGACCAAGGTGCCAAGGCAACCGAACGGCGGGGGGGGGGGGGGGGGGGGGCGCAGGGGATCCTAGTTCCCCCCCAAAATGCTGCTGGCACCGCTGGCCATCCACGTGTGAGAAAGAGGATTCCAGACGCTTATGTCCCCAGAGGCAGAGCCACACCCCTCCCACAACAGCAAAGCCACCGTGGGTCAGAGGCCTCCAGGAGGTCCCCAAGGCAGATGCTCAGAAGGCACCGGAAGCGCCCCTTCACGGCCTGGGCCAGGCCACGGCTTCTCGGGTGCAGCACCGGCAGCGCCAGGGGCACGGGAACCCGAGCAACCGGGCACCCGCCGACTTTAACGACTTCGCGTTTCAAACGACGTCCCCGACCAGCGACAGCACGGGGCCGGCTGGGAGGAAAGGCCACAGGTCACACATCCCGCCGGAGACCGCCTCCGGGCACACACAGCTGCGCTCACTCGGAGCACAAGCCAGCCGCTCCCCACGGCCGAGATGGAAGCCGCCCTTCAGCAAGAAGACAGGTGCGGCGGCACGCCAGGCGAGGATGTCCAAGGTGAGCTGTCACGAGGGAAGGCTACCGGGAGCTCCAGGGAGACGTGACTTCAGGCCACGGGCACGGCTGCCATGGAAACCACAGCTGAGCCCGGCCGGCGTGGCTCAGGGGCTGAGCGTCCACCTAGGAACCAGAAGGTCATAGTTCGATTCCCGGTCAAGGGCGCTTGCCTGAGCTGCGGGCCAGGTCCCCAGTAGGGGGGCGTGCAGGAGGCAGCCGGTCAGTGATTCTCTCTCATCATGGATGTTTCTCTACCTCTCTCCCTCCCCCTTCCTCTCTGAAAGCAATAAAAATATATTATTATTTAAAAAAAACCACACAAGACAAACAGCCCATAAGTGCTGGTGAGGATGAAGGTCAGAGCTGGGAGCCAGGATTTGTCCACCCCTGACCTCTGACCTCCCGTGACCGACAGGCGCTACGAGGGGCCTGGTGCGTACAACAGACCACCCTCCCCTCCGAGTGTTTTGCCTGCACCCGGAAAGGCAAGGTCCAGCAGTGCTTCCCGAGTCTCCCGGGAGCCCGGCTCTGGCTCTGGCTCTGGCGGGCCCGGGCGCGGCGAGATGCCATGTCCTCGGGGCTCCCTGGGCGAAGCCGCGGGTCCGAGCACCACACTTAGAGCGAAGCCGTGGACATGGTGTCCACTCTGCACCCGTGTCTGGATCTGTCCGTCCTCGCCGGCTCCCCCCAGCCGCTGAGCCCCTCCAAGAACCTGCCAATCAGGCCCCCACACCCACAGCCCCCCCCGCCCCCCCGTTCAGCTACGTGACGTCAGCACCGACACCAGCAAGTCTCCAACAGCGCCCGCAGGCCACTGCACCAGCACCACCTGAGCTGCTAGTGAAATACAGATCCTGGGCCCCACCCCAGGCCGACCCTATGGCAGCCTCCGCGGGAGGCGCCCGGGAACGCGCTCGGTTAACCATCTCCCGCGCGGGCCACCCCTGCCTGCGGGCTTGGGGACGGTCCAGCAGGTCACGGCTCCACACCCCTTCCCAGCTGGGCTCGCTGCCAGGCGCCTTGCCATTCACATGCCCACACCCAGGTCCGGAGCCTGAACTGCACGCACCCAGTTCCTCTTCCTCAAACGGGCACCTCCCCCACCGCCACCCCCACGTCCCCAGCCCAGGTCCCGCTCCTCCTGCCCCCACCGCCACCGCGTCCCCCGGCCTCACACCCCCACGTGCCCAGCCCAGGTCCCGCTCCTCCTGCCCCCACCGCCACCGCGTCCCCCGGCCTCACACCCCCACGTGCCCAGCCCAGGTCCCGCTCCTCCTGCCCCCACCGCCACCGCGTCCCCCGGCCTCACACCCCCACGTGCCCAGCCCAGGTCCCGCTCCTCCTGCCCCCACCGCCACCGCGTCCCCCGGCCTCAGCAGCACCAGGGAAGCTGCTCCGGCCGCGGCCCACACGCCCAGCGCCGGGGTGACACATAAAAATAGCTCCCAAAGGCTCCGTTCGCCGTGCGGCCAGAGAGCACCTCGTGTAATTAAAGCTGCTGCCCCAGCAGACTTCGTCCCTCTGCCTCGGGGAGCCCGGAGGACACACGGAAGTGGAACTTGGGGGAAACTCGGGGTCATCTTTAGGTTGTAATACGGGGAGCAGCTAACGGCTTTTAAGGTGTATTGGTGGGGGAGGGGATCCACACGGGATAGTCTCTCTAAGCCACGTGACCCCCGGATGTAATGTGGGGGTTTTAAGTCGACTCTGACAGCTTCCTGTGTCCTCCCTGGCGGTGGCTCTCTGTCGGCCTGTCTGACGGCTCCCAACCGCCCTGACCGGCACCCACACGAAGCAGCTTGTTAACCCCGTGAGGGAGGGCCCGGCCGGTGTGGCTCCGTGGTTGAGCGTCAACCCATGAACCAGGAGGTCAGGGTTCAATTCCTGGTCAGGGCACAGGCCCGGGGGGCGGGCTCCATCCCCAGTCGAGGGCGTGCAAGAGGCAGCCGATCAGTGAATCTCTCATCACTGATGTTTCTATCCTTCTCTCCCTCTCTCTCTCTGAAATTAATTTTTTTAAGCTTTAAAAACAACAACTGTAAGCGTGAACAGTCTGGGGCGCTGACGGCTCCCCCCCCCCCCCCCCCCGAGCCAAGGCCGTGAGCGCGGAAGCGGATCTCACCCGTCGCGGAGCGGGCGCCCACAGCCCACCCCTTCCCCGGGAGCTGAGGCCAGCCCGCGGGGTGCTGGGCAGTGCGCCTCGGCTCAGGCTGCTACAGGCCGCACGCCTGCCGGACCGCACAAGACCAGGGACGGGAACACGCTACACTCACAGGTGGGCCGGAGCCACCGTGCAGGTGCGGGGGGGGGGGGGGGCGGAGGTCTGAGGAAGCAAGGAGGCCGAGGGCTGGAGCTGCTGAGCCGGGCGTCGGCAGAGACGCGTGGCCACCGAGAGGCTGTGTGGTGTCTACGTGCGTTGACAGGAATGCCTAGAACAAGGCGGGTAACGGCCTGGTGCAGCCGTCTGGTCGGTCCAGGCCCCCGGGTGAGAGGTGTACCAGCACCTGAGGATCCCCCCCACCCGCATCCCACCCCACAGGAGATAGCACGGCCCAGGAAGCCCTTAGCACCAGGAAGCCCTTAGCATGACGCCTGGCCCACCAGGCGGCTCAGTAAATGGCAAGCACCGCCGAGACGTGAAGAAAAAGGAGGGACCCCCCGCAAGGGGCTGACGTCGGACGCGTGTCTAGCGAACTTTAAACAGGTAAGAGGTGCGGTATCTGACAACACCCGATTATACAACGTCATGCGGGGGGGGGGGGAATGGGGACGTTTCAAGATCAGAATATACCTCCTGGGATGCTTAGGAATTAACCTGATTAGAAATATACACTAGACGAGAACTTCGACGTTACTGCCCGAGGAAAAGAACCCGGATCACGGAGAGCTGTGTCTCCCCAGACAGGAGTCAGAAAAGGCAGCGGTGAGGCCGGGACGGGGGGCTGCTGCCTCGGCGTTCAGGGCGAGAATGGAAAAGCAAACAAGAAAGCTGTGGTGGGAAGAAAAGCCCTGAGGAAGCAGGAGTGTCTCCAGAGGGGCTTGCAGGTGAGAATGAAGCCTAGGACAGCACAGCGGGATGGCGAAGCGTATCAGCTAACTGTGTGACCAAGGTAAGTTTCTTAACTCCGGTGCCTCAGTTTGCTCATCTGTAAAACGGGAATGATAGCAGCAACATCAGCCCTAACTGGTTTGGCTCAGTGGATAGAGCGTCGGCCTGTGGACTGAAGGGTCCCAGGTTCGATTCCGGTCAAGGGCATGTGCCTTGGTTGCGGGCACATCCCCAGTAGGGGGTGTGCAGGAGGCAGCTGATGGATGTTTCTCTCTCATCGATGTTTCTAACTCTCTATCCCTCTCCCTTCCTCTCTGTAAAAATCCATAAAATGTATTTTTAAAAAATAATAGCAACATCCATTCCCTCTCCCTTCCTCTCTGTAAAAAAATCAATAAAATATATTTTAAAAAAATAATAGCAACATCCATCTATACGGATGCCAGCACTCGTACCCACACGCCTGGCGAGCTGTCTGAGGAGGAGGGGGGTACTCACCGTGCGTGCCTCCAGATGACCGAGCGAGACCACCGAGAGCACATCAGAGAGGCAGGAACTGGCTGGCTGGAAAGAAGCGCTTTCTATGGGGTTGTGCTGAAATCATTGGGCCGCGTTGGTAGGTAGTGAGACTCCCATCACTGGAGGCATCCAAGCCCAGCCCAGATAAAACAAACATCAGAAACATTCAAAAACTTCTCTCGGAACTCCAGCCTCTAAAAATACGCTCTGTGACCCCCAGCATGCTGCCCAGAGCCTCCGCTTTCGGCCCCTTCCCGACGCTCGGCTAAGTTCTGGGGTGGCGGGCGGTCCCTCGAGCCGGCTGGGTGCTGGACGGGCTGCATCAGAATCACCCGGGCGGGGTGGCCACGGCAGAACAGGAGTCCTCGCCAGGCCCTCAGCAGGCTTCCCACCACATCCCGGGTGGGGCCTGGGACTGTCCAGCCGTCTCCTGACCACAGACAGGACTCTGCGACAGTCCCAGGAGGCCGAGGTGGCCGGGCAGGAGCCTCGGGGGACAAGCCTGGACTCACCACGTCACCTCATCTCCTGCACCAGCTTCACAGAGACGCACACGAGGCACAGGTCCCCGCACTCCGGGAGACACCGCGCTACCAGGTGGGCCGCTTACGGCCGAGCCGACGGGCGGCTTCCTACCTATCTCTTCCTGTCAATCATCAGTGTCCCCCTGACCTTACAGACTCCAGGCCCCCCGCCTGGGCCAGGGGTCCCCATCCGTGCTGCAGGATGGCCTCAGCCTCCGCTCTCCCAACCCCGTCCTGCCATCCCTCCCCACCGAGGTGCCTGCGGAGAGCCCCGGGCCAGGGACCGGCAATCCCGCCGCCTCTGAACAGGGGGCCCGGAGGCCCTGACCAGCCACATCCCAGGGCCTGTCCGGAGCCTCACCGAACAGCTGGGCACAGAGAACCCGGCCCCGCAGCGGCTCGGGGCTGGACACCACGGGGACCTCAGCCCGGGCTGGTCTGCATGGGCTCCCGGGCCACGGACCCAGGCTGGCTGGAACGGCAGCTCGCACCTCCCCTGGCAGCCCAGCTGGTGAACTGGGGCGGGCCGCTGCCATGGCAACGGCAGAGCTGCTGTGCTGTGACATCAGAGCAGGGGTGAAGTCAGGGACAGGGACGAGCCAGCCAGAGGGCCAGCCCCCTCAGGACACCTGTTGCGGGCCCACCGGTCCTCAGGATTTGGCTCCAGCAGGGGCGAAGCGGGACGGCGCGCCTCATCGGGGTGGCGCTCCTCTGAGCTGTCACGTTTCAAGGTCAGAGCTTGCCGCCCCTCCTCCCGCGGGCAGAGCATCTGTCCCCACCGCTCGGGGACGGGGAGCCCACGGGAGGCGGAGGACGGGATTGGCCGGCCCCCCGTGTCGCCCACCCTCCCACACCAGAGAAGGACCACGCCTGACCTTGTGTCTCGGGCGAGGGGCACCCTCCATCAGGCTGACCATTAACAAACGTAATTGGGGAGCAGCCTGTGGGCCCCAGAAGGCAGAGCAAACCCATCTCCAGGCCAGCTTCCCGAGTCAACGGCAGGACCCGGGCTGCGGGTGGGCATCGAGGGCGTGGCGTCTCAGAGGAGCGGACCCTGGAGCAGAGCCTTCGTCTGGGGGTGGAAGGGGCCGCGGCAAGGTCATGTGGCCCCTCAACCCCCCCCCCCCCATGGAGCAGAAGGCATGCCCCCAGGAAGGTCTCAACCTAAGTCCACCCCCACCCAGTGTCTGGGTCCCTCTTCTTGGCCTGAGAGACGCCGAGTCTGTGCCTGCTCCTTGCCGGGAGAACGCCCGGTCCCTCTGCCCCCGGCACGGTCTGGTGTGGCCACCCTCCAGCAAGGGATACGTTCTGGGGGAGGACAACATGGCAGGCACAACCTATAGCTCATGGGGCCTCGATGGCCTTCCTCCTCTCCAGGCGGCTGCTGGTGCACGGCCGTGTCGGCCACTTCCTCCTCCGGCCCTCAGTTAGCCCAGCTGGGAAAGGGCTTTCTCCCGGGGCCCCCGACGGAGCCTAGAGGGGCCTCGGCGAGCCGGAGCAGTGCCCCCGGGCTTAGCCGACTCTGAGAAGGTGCCCCCGGGCCTGGCGGGGCTGCCAGGAGAGCTCTCAGCCTCGGTGCTCAGGCTCCGGAGCCCAGGAAAGGTGGGCAGAGTCGCTGCACCTCTGGGGTCCGTGTGGGGAAGGGTGCCCACAGCTATCATTTCTCCCCGGGTCCCCCTGCTCTGGAGAGCGGGGAACGGGTAAGCAGGGGCGGGGCGAGCTGCCCAGGAAGCTGATGCTTGGAGGTCATCCTTGGGGCTCAGCCCAGGGCAAGTTTTCCTAAAGGACCAGAGAGCAACGATTCGGCTCTGGGGCTCTGGGGCTTTGGGGGGGTCTGGGGCTCTGGGGCTCTGTGGTCCGTGCTGCGTCTGAACTCTGCAGCGGGAGCCGAGCGGCGGCTGTGACTGCGCCACAAGTGAGCTCGCCTCCCAGCAGGACCTTGTTTACGACGGGCGGCGAGGCGGGCAGTCTGCCAAGCCCTGAGGGCCGGCCAAGGTCAGGAGGCCCAGGGCCGTCACGTGCCTGCCCTGGTGAGGAACTGGGACGGACAGCGGCCGCCGAGGCCCAGGCAGGAACCCACCTCCTGAGCCTCATCTCAGACACGACGGACAGACCCAGCCGAGGCCCGTGCCCTGCAGGTTGCAAAATCAGCAGCGGTGCCGGCTGCGCCCGTGACCGCACCCAAAACCACGGAATTGGACATGGACACGGGACCTGCACGGCGGGTGCGACCCCCCAACAGAGCTGATAAAAGGCCTGGCCTGTCTCTCATCCCGAAGGGAGCCTCCCCCCGGCTCTCCATGCCCATCCGAGGCCGTAAATCATCCCCTGCTAACGTGCATCCCAGAGAATTCAGAGAAAGCAGACAGAAACCAACCTCCCGGTCTCTCCCGCCGCCTAGAAAGTCGATGGGCACGCTCCCACCCTCCTCTGTCCGCACCGAAATGCGTGCACAAAGCAGGCCCGGGGGGGTTGTCCCCACACACACCAGGACGGGGGCCTCCCTACGGGACTGGGACCAGGAGGCAGCAGGGGTCGGGGAGTGGCCGGTGCTGGCTCCCGGCCAGGCGGTGCGCCGGCTGACTTTGGCTGAAAGTGTGCGCTCACGGCGGCGCCCGTGACTCAGTCCAGGAGAGACGACGTCGAACGCGTGAAACCCTCAGCCGGAGCCGATACCCGCGGACATGAACACAGACCCACCACGCGGTGTGAGACGACGGCTCGATGTTCCGCTGTCAGGACAGAGCTCCGTGGATTCAGCTCGTCGCCAAGGGACGGGAGCACCTCACACACAAGGCCAGCCCCTAGGAGCTTCCCTGCCCCGACTCGCACCCTTCACCCACCCGCCCACCCCCGGCCAAGCCAACGCGGACCAGGCTCCTCGCTCTGTGAACACCCCCTCTCGCTTTAGAACAGTCCTCTCACGCTGTTTGCTCACGGCATGACCCTGAGCAAGTGACCAACTACCTGGGCCTCGGTCTGATCACCTGTAAAATGGGGATAAGGACGGAGAATTAGCCGAGTTTAACACCAGGAATGTGCGGGATGCGGTTCCAAGCACTTGGCGCTGAACTGTGACAGCTGCGGTCGCTGTCCTTCCTGCCAGCGTCCTTTTCCCTTCACAGAACATCACCATCTCTCCTCGCCTTCTCCCCCCTCTCCCCCGCCCCCCCCCCTCCCCCCGTCGCGGCCTCCCTCTTGGAGGCACCAGGACTCGGCTTGTGGCTCTCCCAGCTCCCCTACCTGTGTGCTAACCATGGGCTGGCTGACGAGCACACGCCCACCCACAGCCCCTCGGGTGCAGATCGGTGGGTCTGCCTCAGGACTGGGTGGCTGTGGGCCCCTCCCGTAAGCCTGGGAGTCGCCGGCACCCCTGTTCTCCCTGTGCTCAAGCCTCACCCAAGATCCGCGCCAGTGTTATCCGCCCGACAACCCAGCCGGACGGTGAGCAGACAGGTGACCCGGCCCAGCTGCAGCTCACGGGTCACTGGCCAGGACTGGGCTGCCATTCCAGGGGCAGGAGCGGGTCCCGGGCTGGCTCCGCGTCCTCGATCACAGGGAGGGAGGGAGCCGTGGCACCAGGAGAGCTCCCCTCCAGCCTGCCACGCCCGCTGTGCCGCCTCCATGCCTCCCCGCCCCCCCCAGCCCAGCGCGTCCCTCGCCTGGTCTCCCCACCCCAGGAGCTGCCAGGAGCTGCCTCCCTGTCCCTCCCCGGAGAACGGAGAACGCATCCTCACAGGCCTGCTGTCTACAGCCAGCCTAGGAGCTCTGTGCCCTGCCCGCCCCGCCCCGCCCCGCCCTCTCCCCACCCCCCATCCAAACCCTGTGCCTGCAGCTCCCGGGAGCGCATGTCACCGTGGCTCAGTGGCTCCGTTCGTGATTTTCCGAAGCACATGGAGTCTGACCGACTTTATACCGGGCCCTGGGGGGGGGGTCTTCAGGGCTCCTGCCCACCAACCCACGTCCTCACTGGCATGGGTGTCTAGCGCTCCCCTCCTGAGGGCAGGGACAATGCCTGCTGCTCCCACACATCCCCGGGCGGGAGGAGCCGCAGCCCGAGATCACACCCGGGATGCACAAAACCCAGGTCCATTCTACCCGGCCCCGTGCCCTCAAGGCCTGACTCAGCTCAAAGGCACCCCATCAGCCCCGCTCTTCCTGACCACGTGTCCTGTAGCGGGGACCACAGAGCGGGGTGGCCACGGGCCCCATCCGTGGGGCATGGGCTGGCTCAGGCAGCCGGCGTGTGGCCTTGGCCATCGCTATTCAGGCCCGAGGGGAGACTTTTTGCTCTGGGTCCAGAGACCGGCCCGGCACCAGGGCACCCGGCCCCTCCGAGGGCGGGGTCACGTGGGCTCTGCGCCGCGGTCCTCCAGGTCCCGGGGTCTGCCGTGGCGGGTGGGGGACTCCATTGGATGGAGGGAAGCAGACCGGCCACACACCCGCACAGGGAGCAGGGGCTCCTGGGAGCCCCGAGTGCCTCTCACCCCCTCCGTCACCCTGTACCTCACAACCTCATGATGAGCTCTTTGCAGATCCCAGTCCCCATCCTCCCAGCGGCCAGAACGCGGCGGGGGGGGGGGGGGGGGGGGGGGGCCCTCCCACAGAGCCTCCGGCAGACAGCCTGTGACTTAGCCATGGCCGCTGGCAGATACCAAGCCACGTAACCAGCCTGCGTGCGGGCAACAGGGAGGCCAGCACGCTGCACTCAAGGTCGGCCTTCAGCACCCCCAGGTGCACAGGCCACACACACACACACACACACACACACCCCCAGACCCCAGGGCCACAGCTCTCGTGGCACAGTATCACCTGTGCTGCTTTTAAAACGACAAAAGCTGAGGTCTGGGGACCCAGGCCTGAGGGACCTCCATTTATTTTTAATGTTTTTACTGATTTCAGAGAGGAAGGGAGATAGGAACATCAATCATGAGAGAGAATCCTGGATCAGCTGCCTCCTGCACGCCCCCCACTGGGGATCAAGCCCACGACCCGGGCCTGTGCCCTGACTGGGAATCGAACCGCGGCCTCCTGGTTCCTAGGTCAACGCTCAACCCCAGGCAGTTCTGCTCTCAACCAGAGTGGGGGGTCGGAGGAGGCGGAGAACCTGTGCCCCTTAAAGGAGAAGCGACTGGAAAGGCCCCTCGCTGCCTTCCCTGGGAGGTTACTCCAGGCCGCCCAGGACCGCGTGGGGGTGCCCGGCTCTGTACCCCGAGCCGCCTGAGCACAGAAGGGCAGAGTGTGGAACACGCCCGGGCAGCCAGGCTCAGATTGCACCCCTGTTCAACTCACACCGACCAGACCTGTGGCGGCGGCCTTATTTGGCAACAGGGTCTTTGCAGATGTGATCGAGGGAAGATGAGGTCATGCGGGATGTGGGTGGCCCTAATGCAGTGACGGGTGCCCTTAAAGGAGGGGGACGCGTGGGCACGCACACCCAGGGACGCCAGGGACGAAGCAGGGAGGGCAGTGATGCGCCTACAGGCCCCGGATCCCCAAGGAGGTGGCGCGGAGAAGGCCTGTAACCAGTCCTCCCTCGGAGCCTCGGAGGGTACCAGCCCTGCCCACCCTAGATTTCAGACCTAAACTTCGAGAAGCCATTCCTGCTGGTTTCGGGGTGTCGTCCCCCACCCCGCTCCCGCCCCAGGAACCTAACACTCGGGGCTCTGCCGTTCAGCTCCAGCATCTGCAGGCCCCAGGCCTGGGCGCTGGGATGGGGTTGAGAGTTTTAGGATGATTTTGATGCGATGATTTGGACACAAACTCTGGGAAGGAGAGTCATACACAAAGCAAGGAGAGCCCAGACATCCTGCGGCTCCCAGAGCCCGGCCCCTGGCGGCCCTGGATCCAAACCCCAATCAGAAACAGCCCCAGCCCCAGCCCCACGGGGCAAGCACCACGGGCTGGTGAAGCTCAGTGGTCCCAGGGCCCAACCCCTCCCACTCGGCTGCCACGAGCCCCGCCTCGTCCGGACTGCCCCACGACCCTCAGCTCAGAAACCTGGCTCCTCTCTGTCGAGGGGCCTGGACAGGCCTGGACTCCCAGGGGACTCCCCGCGGGAAGGCTGAGCCTGGCTCCCCCTCAAATCATGCTGAAGTCCAAACAGACCGACGTCTCCCAGATCGGACTTTGTGCAAACTGCTCCTCAAGCACCCCCCACGCCCAGGTGGCTGAGCCAGGGACGCCCACAGGTGGGAGCGCCTGAAGGCCTCCAGGCTAGGCAGCAGAGGAGCTTACAGGGCCGACTGGGGTGCCGCAGGGAGCCACGGTGGTGTGGATAGTCCGGGGGGGGGGGGGCCCACGGCTGACAACAGGAGAAACCCAGAAAAGCCAGCATGGGGTCTGAGCCGCTGAGGGCAGCCCAGCGGCACCCCCCTGGCCTGGAACAGGATGCTGCAGCGGGAGATACACCTGTTGAGAGTGGGCGGGAGCTGCAGGGCCACCTGTGGTGCCCAGGACGGCCTGGCTGACCTCCACCGGGGCTGTGAGGCCTGCAGACCCGGATGGAGGCCTCACTGTCCCTCAGGGTCCCTCAGGGTCCCCGCTGGTTCCACCCCATGCCGTGCCCCTCGCTGGCCAGAACAAATGACTGGGCTCCTCCCTCGCTAGCGCCCACCTCTGAAGGGCACTGGGGGTATAACCCCGACCCCCCAGCTGCCCCCGCCTCTCAAGTCACTAAGTCTCTAGCTTTTGTGGGTGTCCGAAAAAGTGGTCCCCAGCGGCCAGCAGCTTAAGGACCCTCCTTCGTGTCCAGCCCTGGGTGCAATGCCACCTGGGCCTGGCGCGGAGGAAGGAGCTGGCCCTGGGCTCCGCAGGCCCAGGGGAGGGACTCATCCATCTGCCCCCCCCCCCCCATAATCCAGCGAGCCCCCAAATGGGGCTGGTGGGAGAGGCCTAGACAGAAAGCCATTCCCCACCCAGCCCCCAGCCCAGAGCAGCCCCACTGCCATGTCAGACGTGAAAGTTTCTTCCTGGCTCCCCAGCCCTCCAGCCACCCAGGCCCGGGCTCCCCTCCACGCGCGCACGCTGTGTCCCCCACTCTCCCCGCCCCCGCGCTGGCATCCCGGGCCCCTCCGCCTGCCAAAACCCAACCCGGCCCTGGCTCCCCGCTCTGGGGCCGGAGCTGCAGCGGAATTTCGGTGGAATTTTGAGGTTGGGAAGCATCGCGGCGGAGGGAGGGAGGGAGTGGAGGCAGGGAAGAAAGTGCGGTTCTGGCGTCAACTTGCAGGGCGGGAGCGGGCGCCCAGGCCGGGGGGCGGGCGCCGGGTCCCCCCTCAGGACGCCGGCGGGCGGCGGGCAGGCGGGGTGCCCGCGAACCCGCGGGGGGTCCCGCGCGGGGCCCCCGGGGCCGGGGCGGGCGCCGTCCTTACCTACATCTGCATTGCAAAACGCCTGTTGCGGGTGCACCGGGGAGCAGCTGCAGGCGTCGGCCCGGCGGAGCACCGTCCCCACCAGCAGGAGGCCGAGCGCGAGCGGCAGGCTGCGGGCCGCGGCGCCCATGGCGGGCGGGGGCGCGGGCCGGGGGCGCGGGCGAGGGGCTCGGCCGCCGCCGCCTGGGTTCGGGGCGCTTCCTCCTGGGCGGACTGGGGCGCGCGGTCCCGCTGCGCTCCTGGGCGCGCCCTCCACGCCCGGCCCGCACTCGCCCGCACAAACTTTCTCGGGCCTGTGTCACGGGGGAGGCGCGGGGACGGCGGGGGAGCGGCTGACGAGCGGAGAAGAAAGGCTGGGGGGCGGCGAGGTGCGCGTCGGGGTGCCGGACCCTCGTCTGCCTCCTCCCGGGCCGTGTGCGCTGCGGGCTCGGCCGGGCCGGCTTTATAGCGCTCGGAGCGCGCCGCCGGCCAATGGGGTTCGAGGAACCCCGAGGCCCCGCCCCCCGCCTCCCGCGCCTCCCGGCCCTCCCCCAAACCCGCTTTTGTTGTGCCCAGCGCGGGGGCTCGCCGCGGCGCACCTGGCTTCTCCCCCCGCCCGCCCCGCCCGGGCCGCGCCCCGCAGCCTCCCCGATCGCCGAGGTCGGGGCGGGGGTGCTGCGTGCGGAACCGCGCCCAGTGCGCCCTGACTCAGCACTTGGGACCGACAGCCCGTCCGCAGGGCTCAGGGACCCCACCCACCACCCCTGCCCCGCCACCCCAACTCGGTGGGGGGGGGGGGGGGGGTGCCCTGCCGCCCCGGGACCCTTAGATGCTGGCCAGGGACTGAGCAAAAAGGGGGTGTGCTGAGGGCAGAGGTCATTTCCTGCGGCCCCGCCCATGCGGTGGGGTGGGGGGGGCTACTGAAACTTACTGGGGATCCCTTCCTCAAATGGAGGCCTTAGAACTGTGAGTTGGGAAGGTTGGGGGAGTGGTTACTGTGAACAAAACAGGATTTTATATAAACTGGCCATATTTCTGACCAGCCAACAAGAACCAGGGGGGTGGGCCCGGGCGCGCAGGCGGCCGGGGATTGGACGGAGGCCTTGGGGGCTGCGCTCACCGTTCCCTCCCTCATCCCCCGAACGTGGGAGCCGAAGCACTTTTCCCCAAACAGTTCAGGCTTCCAGAAAGGGCGGGGATGCTCGGGGTGTGGACGGCATGTGAAGTATGATGAAGTGTGACCCCGCGACCCTGTCCGCCGGTCCCTGCGCCCGCCCTGAGCCCCTGGGTGGGGGCAGCGGCACCGGGGACCTCCCGCTTGTGCTGGGGGCGGGGGGCAGGACGCCTGGCCCGGCTGGGGAGGGGCGGGAGGGGAAGGCGCCGCTGGAGGAGCCGTGCCGCTGCCTGCGCGGTGCGGGCTGCAGGTGAGAAACCGGGCCGCTGGGTGGAAGCCCTTCCTTCGGTTTCAGGCCGCAGACGACTGGGAGGAAGGACCGCGGGCAGAGCAATATTGTTAGCGGCCTTCGAGCCCAGAGTCACTTTTTCCGCTTTTGTTCATACAAAATAGTGTCACCTGCTCTCTGCCCCGGCACCCAGAGCGCGCGACAAGGCAGGAGGAATCCAGGGAGGGGCTGCAGCTCCGACCCGGGCCCCACGGAGGGAGGGCCACGGAGGGAGGGCCCACGGAGGGAGGGTCCACGGAGGGAGGGCCACGGAGGGAGGGCCACGGAGGGAGGGCCCACGGAGGGAGGACCAGGTCAGGCCGCCTCCCACCCCGGCAAGAGAGGGAAGGAGGCAGGGGACCCGCAGCGGGGAGCTGGTGGTCACCTTCTCTCCCACCGGCCTCCTCTACCTTAATATCGCCGTGGGCCAGCAGGAGAGCCGGGCCGGGCCCACCCCGTGCGCATCCTGACCACGCCGGCTGGACCTCGCCTGTACCTGTGGCTCCCCGTGGGTCAGAAAGGAGGGGGCAGTGCCTGTCAGGCCTGCTGGGCGGGGTGGGGGGCTTCTAGGACCCTCAGACCACCCTCCCGGGGTCACCACTTCCCACCAGGAGCACCCACCTTGCCCCCCCCCCAAGAGACTTGCCCAGCAGAGCACAGCAGACTGCCCGTCCACCTGCCGCCGTCCTGGGCTGGGCTGGGCGGGTCACTGCAGGGCCGGGAGGAAGCAGCACGCCTCCCGGCCTCCTCGGTGAACAGAGTCAGGGGGAGCTCAGGGCCTGGCAGTAAGCCTGCCAGCCAGGCTGTGCCAGGAGCTCGGGAAGGGGGGGCCTGGGAGCGCCTCTTCCCGGGGGACTCACTCTCCCCGTGTCTGGAGAAGCTCCTGAGCCTGGAGTGTCCTCCCCCTAGAGACAGAGGTTAGGGGCGCCAAGCCCCCCGACTCCTTCGGGCAGGCTCCCGAGAGCCAGGTGCTCTCCGGTGCACGGGCATGAAAACTGGCCCCACGGCCCAGCTGGTGTGGCTCAGGGGTTGAGCGTCATGGACCTAGGAACCAGGAGGTCAGGGTTTGATTCCCGGTCAGGGCACAAGCCCGGGTTGCAGGCTGGATCCCCAGTGTGGGGTGTGCAGGAGGCAGCCAATCCATGATTCTCTCTCATCATTGATGTTTCTCTCTCTCCCTCTCCCTTCCTCTCTGAAATCAATAAAAATATATTAAAAAAAAAAAAAACACAACAAAAAACAACTGGCCCCTTGTACCCAGGAAGCTGGGCCTGAGAGGGTGGGCATGTCTCAGGCAGGTGTGAGTGCAGCCGGGGAGGGGGGTGGGGGGGAGGGGGGTGGGGGGGAGGGGGGCTGGGGCAGCAGTGTCCAGGTGCCTGGCTGAGCCCAGGTGTCTGTGGTTTGTGATGCGTGGTCCTCAGAGAGGAACTGGCGGTGGCTTCAGGGCGGACATGGGCCCCGTCAGCGCTGGGCATCAGCCTCGCGGCCACGCAGGCAGGCGGTGCCCCCCGCAGACACCTGTCCCAGCACCCCGCAGGGCTGTTTCCACAGACATCCGGAAGGGGCCAGAGGAAGTGGGGAATGCCGAGCTCCTGCAGCACGAAGGTGGGCCACGGCCCCTGCACGGCCCACGTAGCGGCTTCGTGGCCAGCGGTGACACTCGGAAGCGCATTTCGGTTTTCGTCCCATTTCGTTAATTTTGTGATGAATCCTCTCCAGCCAGGCCTGGCTTCTCAGCCCCGGCACTGCTCACCCCCCACCAGCTCTCTCTCTGGTGGGTGGGGGGCATCCTGGGCTCGGCGGGGTGTTGAGCAACATCCCTGGCCTCCCCTCTCCAGATGCCGATAGCACCCCGCCCCGGCATCTGTCCAGATGTTGCTCAATGTCTCCGGGGCGGGGGGGGGGGGGGGGGAGGAGGGCGGGGGAGGGAAAGGCAAACGCATTCTGGTTGACAAGCCCCGAGCGATAAAGATCTTGGGTCGTAAGAAAAGCAAAATGCAGGGACATAAACACCAGAAAAGCAAAATGCAGGGACATAAACACGGCTCCCAGCAGACCAGTGTGTGTCCCACACAGCCGGGCACGCCCCTCCGCCCCCACCGGCTCTCGCTCTCGGGGAGAGAAGGCAGGCAGGGAATGCTAAAGAGATTGTTTTTATTTAAAGTGTCCCTGGGCAAACAGCATGCATCTGATTCCATTTATGGGGAAATTAAACGAATGCATGGATCTTACGTGTGGCTCAGTGGATAGAGCGGTGGCCTGCGGACTGAAGGGGCCCAGGTTTGATTCCGGTCAAGGGCACATGCCCGGGGTTGCGGGCTCAGTCCCCAGTGGTGGTGGGGGGGGGGGGGGAGGGCGTTCAGGAGGCAGCCGATCGATGATTCTCTCTCATCATTGATGTTTCTCTCTCTCTCAGGGAGTGAGGTGGGAACCCAGGCCTCCTCCATCCGGAGCAGCCTGCGTGGTGTTCTGCGGACCGACCGGACCGACTGGGGCTGGCTGGGGCGGGGGGCGGGCACCTGGGGAGCCGCTGCCCAGCTCACAGGGGTGATTGAGGCTGAGTGTTTGTGGTTTCGGTTTCCTCTCCCTTCCTCTCCAAAATCAATAAAAAACACATTTAAAATTAAAAAAAATAAAAGCGAGCTCTCTAAAAGGCATTCACCAAAGAGTCAGAGGAGTGGCTCCAGCTGGTGGGAAAGGAGGTGACAGGACAGAGGTCAGAGGTCAGAGGCCGCGTCCTGCTCCTTGGACAGCTCTGGGCAGAGCACTTCCCGCCAGCTCGGCCCACGCCTGCCTGGGGCGCTGACTTTCAGATGAGCCCCGCCTGCACCTCTGGCTCCCCCTCCGGCTGTATTTCAGGCTGTCCGCGAGGGAGGGCCTGGCTAAGGAGGTGGGGCCTGGCCTGTGGCCCTGGCTCTGCCTGAGCACCTGTCCCCACCGGCCAGGCAGGCTCCCCGCTGGGCAAAGGCGGCCTTGAGCCAGGGCCTCCACCTGCAGGCCTGTCTGGAGAGCCCCCCCTCTCCCCAAGCTGCGGAGCAGGTCCAGGCACCACCCCCAACACCACCCACCGTCTGTCCTGACCCAGACTAGGGCGAATCCGCGAGAAGGGGGGACACAGGCCGTCCTGGGGGTCAACAGGGAGCCCAGGAGGTCCTTGGCCTGAAGAGATGGCCACACCTGAGCCGGCAGCCCGGCTGAGAGCTGCGAACACCTCCTCCAGGGAGGCGGCTGTGTGTGGGGAAGCCTGCGCCGACCTGTGGCGTGGGCTCTGAGCCCGCGCTCCCCTCCCGCGACAAGGAGGGTCCAGCCTGCACGCCGCCTTCTGAGAGAGGGGGAGGGCCCAGGGGCACCACCTGAGCTCTGCCCTCCTCTCCCCCCTCCCTCGCCCACCTGTCTGTCCCGACATCGCCGCTCCCCTGGACCCTCCCTTCGACTCGGTCCTGTGCAAACGAAGGAAGCGGAGAGCAGGGCTCCGAGCTTCCTGCGTTCCTGCCCGGTATTTCCTCTTGGCCCCGGCACGTGGTCATGTGCTTCCTCCGCGGCGGTCAGGGAGCGGGCCGGGGAGCGAGGTGGGAACCCAGGCCTCCTCCCTCCCGAGCCGCCTGAGCCGGTCCTGGGGCCCGGGGCTGGCTGGGGCGGGGGGGCCGCTGGGGAGCCGCTGCCCAGCTCACTGGGTGAGGGCTGCGTGCCTGTGGCTTGCGTTTCCCGTCCCCGGGAGCCGAGAGGCGGGAGGCCGGTCCGCCTGCCCGGCTCCCTCCTCTTCCTGCGGTGCGGAGTGCCAGGCCGTGGCCATGATGTCATCGCCTAACCCAAACACAAGGGGCTGGAGTGGCGGCCCCGTGCTGCGCGCAGCAGTAACTTCACTTCCGGGCTGTGGTTGGGGCTGTGCCCAGGAGCTGCCCCCCCCCCCCCTCCTCAGTCCTCGTTTTCTTGCTCTGTTTCCACCTGGTCTTCTCGTTCCTCCTTGAGCCGAGATGCCAGGCGACAGAAAGAGCAAGTTTGGGGGGCGGCTCTGGTCCCAACAAAGAGATCAGAAGGCAGGCGAGCCGTGAGAAAGGCAAGGACAGGCGGCTGCTGGGAAAGTGCATCATCGGGCCTGACCGCGTTCCCAGCTGGTCTGGAGTTTGGGGTCTGGCTCGAGGACTCTCTTTCTGGCACTCCAGCCGCTCCTCCGCGGAGACAGCCGCCCAGCCCTCGGGCAAGAGGGGCGGACAGCAGTCTCCTCTCGCAGGCCTGCCCAGCCCCTGGGCGGAGAGGGGTGTTGTGAGCAGTCAGTCCTGCCCCATTTTGCTGCCTGTCTCCTCTCCCTTGGGGTCCCTGGTTCCGCCCTGACGCTCCTTGGCCCCGGAGCAAGCCTGGCCGCCTGGCCGTCTCCCCTGCTCGGCGCCCCTCACAGGTGTCCCCCGGGTGCCCGCAGGGAAGGCACCCGGTCTGGGCGGCCCGGTCTCCAGCTGCGAGCCACGCTGGGCTTCCTGCAGTCATTCAGGCGCTGTGGGTCCCCCCAGGGCTCCCCGTGGGGTCCGACTGGGGGAAACGGGGGTTCCCCATGAGTCCTCGAGTATGGCAGGCATTCCCTGCCCCCAGGCCCCGCAGCACACAGACCCCTTTCCAACCCTCCTCCCCCACGGAGCCTGGCTACGGGGAAACCCCTCCTCACCCGCCCAGGCCTCCAGCCGGAGGTGGGTCATGGGTGGCTTCTGTCCCAGGAGAGGCCCAGCCGGGCTGGTGGAGAGCAGGGCGCCCTAAGGAGGGAGAGATGGGAACCCCTCTGTAGCCCCGCCTGGACTTCCTCTCTCACGGTTACTATTTCCTGCCCGTCTTCCCCATCACTCTCTACTTCCCAAGGTTACAGCTCATCCATCCATCCATTCACTCATCCATCCATTCATTCACTCATTCATTCATTCAACAGGTAGGTATTGGGCGCCAGCCACAGGCCCGGGTGCGGGTGCTGGGGAAGCGGACAGTCCTTCCTCCCACGGCGCCGCCCGTTAGTGGAAACAGAGTCCATGGCGATGCGGTGCCCGCGGGGCCTGTGCTGGGCACCTGGGAGGCGGAAGGGGTACAGGAGACCTGGACGAGGACCGCTGTTCTGGACACAGGCCGCTGCGTGAGGCGGGGTCTGGAGCTGGCAGGGGCGGCCGCGCAGAGGGGGCCGGAGGCAGCGGGGCTGAGCGCAGCCTTGGGGTGGGGGCCGGTCTGAGGTGAGTGCCGGGCGGGAGACAGGCAGCTGCTGCTGGTGACTCAGCGCCGGGCAGAGTGATTGGAAACACGTGTCCCCGAGAGGCGCCCTGTTACCCGGAGCCGAGGGTTCTCGGACCTCCTGGAGTCACGGGGAGGGGGGCTCCGTCAGCGGCCAGCGGCCAGCGGTCAGTGGCCAGCGGTCAGCGGCGGGCCCTCAGGGACCCCGTCGCTCACTGTCTGCACCTTGATGTGCTGCCGATTGCTTCTCAACTCTGGTCGTGTTCCCACTTGCGACGTTAAAAGCAACTTAAAAAAAGTTTGTTTTTACATTATTTTCAGAGAGGAAGGGAGAGGGAGAGGGAGAGAGAAGCATCAATGATGAGAGAGAATCATGGATCGGCTGCCTCCTGCACGCCCCCACTGGGAACTGAGCCGGAAACCCGGGCCTGTGCCCTCACGGGGAATCGAGCTGTGACCTCCTGGTTCCTAGGTGGACGCTGACCCACTGACCACGCCGGCCGGCTGGGTGAAAAGCAGCTTTTTGTTATGAAAATGCCAGACCTTCACAGGGGAGAGAGGGTGGGCTGGCCCTGGTCCGCGCAGCCTCGGAGCGAGCGACGCGCCCGGCTGTGTCCCCGCAGCACCCGCCCCTGGTGGGTTATTGGGAAGCAGATCCGGGTTCCTAAGTAAAGTTGAGAGAACAGCTTCCCAGAAGGTTAACCTTCTCCTCTTCCTGGCACGGGAGGGTGTGCCTTTGGTTTTATTGGTTTTTTAAAAAATATTTGTATTGATTTTTTTACAGAAAGGAAGGGAGAGGCAGACAGAAACATCGATGAGAGAGAAACATCCATCAGTTGCCTCCTGCACACTCCCTACTGGGGATGTGCCCGCAACCAAGGTACATGCCCTTGACCGGAATCGAACCTGGGACCCTTGAGTCCACAGGCCGACGCTCTATCCACTGAGCCAAACCGGTCAGGGCAGTGGTTTTACGAGGTTGATCTGAGCCTCAGACTTGCTTCTTCTCTTCAGGCTCAACCGGCTCTCGGAGTGAGAAGGCCGCCTTCCCCCGCACTGCTGGCGGGCGAAGGGTGTGATTGCTCAGCCTCGCTCGTCCCTGAGTCCAGTCTGGAAAACGGGTCCCTCTCGTAGCGCTGTCCAGAGGACCCGGTGGGAGGGCGCGTCACACACGCAGGCCCTGGGTGCTGTTGGCTCCCGAGACAGGATCCAAACCCGATTCTGCCAGCTCTCCGCCTGCTACCTTTCCCACCAGCACACGCCACCCCGCACGTCCCCTCCCTGGTGCCTGGAGCCACGGCCACCCCGAGCCACGGCCGCCCAGAGACATGGCTGCCAGGGACCTCTGCTTGGATCTCCAAGGCCCCTCTGCCCTGACCACAGCCGTGGACGCCAGGGCTGGGGAGATGGCCAGTCCAGGGAAGCACTTTCTTCAATAAGTCAAGGCCCCTGAGAAGGAGCAGCCGAGGGGCCTCCAGCCAGCGGGAAGCGGGAGGGGTGAGCAGAGGCAGGGGGAGGTGGGCCTTCCCCCTGGGGACCGGTCGGTGCCCTTGGTGACCCCCATCTGGTCTGGGTTCGGGATGGACGTCCAGACGAGACTGTTATTCAAAGGATGCGGGGAATGTGGGTCACTTACGCACGAAAGGTCCCACCGGACACCAGGAATGCGGGAGGCCCTCGGGCGATTCCGCCCCGCTCCTCGCCCTCCCCGCGTCCCATCTCAGCACCTCCTCTCCCTTTCTGCCTCCCTCTGCATTCCTGGGCGCAGCCCTGCTCCACCCTGCCCGCCCTTTCAGCCCAAACCCTCACCCAGGTCCTCCTCCTCGGGGTCATGGCCTGTGGGTGCAGGGGTCAGGTGACCACCCTCACTTGGCTCCAAGGCTGTGTAGTCAGGGCCTGGCGTGGGCGGGCAGGCCTGCTCAGGGGCGTGGGAATGGACACCCCTCTGGAGGGAGTGTCCCCCACAAGGAGGCATGTGGAGTGGGGGTGCAGTAGGCCCTCTACTGCCAGCCTGCTAGACCCTTCAGCCATGGGAGGAGGGAGCCGGGCTCTGGGCCTCTGGAGGGCCTGCCACGCCCCCTGGCACGGGGGCCACAGGCCAGCGGCTTCGGAGAGGTTTGGTCCGCCAGGAGGGTCCCCCGTGGGACCCCGTCTCCCAGGCCTGTGACCTCTCCAGCCCCCATGGGAGAAAGAACCCTATTGAGACGATGTGGTCCGAGCTCTCGCCGTGTCCATGACCGCGTCTCCTGGCAGCGGCGGGCGGCGGTGGCCACTCCAGGCTCGGACGTCGCCCGGAAGGCATGTCTGGGGCTGCGACTCTCTCATCGGCTGCCAGAGAAAGTATTTTTTGCAGGTTTCTTATGAGCTGAGCAGGAAACACGAGGCCCGGCAGGATGAGCGGGGGCGGGAGGCCCCCTTCTCCAGGCGTCTGGAAGACCGTCGGGGTGACGTCACCAGGCTCAGAGGGGACTGCAGGTCCCGGCGGCCGGCCGAGAGGGGACCCAGGGAGCAGAGCGGTCAAGGGTGGACTGGCCTGGGACCGGGGCAGGTCGTAAGGCCGTTGGAAAAGCTGTGCTCCGGAAAGGCAAACGAGACGCCTCGGGCCGAGACGGCTACACCCGGGAGGAACGCACTGAGAATGGCTTCTCCGGGGGCTGCGTGAGCTCAGCTCAGAACACAGACAAGAAAACAACCAAACCGGTGAGACGGCGGAAACCCGGGAGGAGGTGTGAAAGTTCAGGTAAACAAAAAGAAAAAATGTACCAATACTCATACAGAGAGAACCGTGTTAATATATGGGCATCTGTCATCCATTTCTTCAACCACACACACACACTCACACACACACACACACACTCTCACACACACACTCACACACACTCACTCACACACACTCACACACTCACACATACACACACTCACACACACACTCACACACACTCGCACACACACTCACACACACACACACACACACACACACACACACGAAATACTAGATGCACTGTTGTGTAGCTGCTTCTGTTGCTTTAAGCCAAGAAGGCATCATGAGCATCTCTGCGTGTCATCAGCTCCTTTGCGACACGGCTTGAACATCTGCAGGGCGGTCCCCAGGAGGCAGGGCCCAGTTGCCCATGGCAGCTCCAGGCTCCATGGTCCTTACAGCTCCCAGCCCCACAGAGGAAGCAGGTGTCCTCAGCCGTTACTATGGCAAAATACTCGAGAGAGGCTCTGATTGGCCAGGCCTGGATCCTAAGCCCATCCTTGAGCCAATCACTGCAGGTAGAAGGATTGAGGGCTTCGATTGGCCAGGCCTGAGCCCCATGCCCATCCTGTAGCCAGGAGGAGGCTGAGGGGAGGGATGTGGCTGCGGGGATGAGTACCTATCTCGACCTGCCCCTTAAAAGGGCCCGACCAGGGTGGCTCAGCGGTTGGGCGTTGACCCATGAACCAGGAGGTTGAGGTTAGATTCCCGGTCAGGATACCGGCTTGATCCCCAGTAGGGGGCGTGCAGGAGGCAGCTGATCGATGATTCTCATCATTGATGTTTCTATCTCTCCCTCTCCCTTCCTCTCTAAAATCAATAAAATTAGTATTTTTTCTTAAAAAGGAGCATCATGGGTCCTTGCTAGGCAGATACCGAAAGACTTTTTTTTTTTTTTTTTTTACAGAGAGGAAGAGAGAGGGATAGAGAGTTAGAAACATCGATGAGAGAGAAACATCGATCAGCTGCCTCCTGCACACCCCCCACTGGGGATGTGCCTGCAACCAAGGTACATGCCCTTGACCGGAATCGAACCTGGGACCTTTCAGTCTGCAGGCCGACGCTCTTTCCACTGAGCCAAACCGGTTTTGGCGAGACTTTTTTTTTTTTTTTTAATTCAAGCACAACATATACACAGAGAAGGACACAGATCTTAAGGGTCCAGCTTGATACACCCCCGCACAGGGGACACACTGCATGACCACCATCCAGACGAGACAGGAAACATCACCAGCACCCAGAGCCCTCCCCTTGTCCCTCCCAGCTCCCCCCGCCCCGTCCCCCGCAGGCCCCCGCCACTGGATCTCAGTCCTGTACTGGCTTCTACTTTAGATCAGACCATCCCAAACACACCCCAGCTTTTACAGAACCTGTCCGGTCACTTCTGCAAAGACAATTATGTTTATACGAGTGGCCCGGTGCACGGATTTGCACACATTGAAAGGAAATTAATTAGAAGGTGGCCAGCAGGGCAGGACTGGGCGAGACGGGCCAGACACGCCCTGGAGACAACTTCCCGCGGTCCCTCCCTGGCGTCTTCGGAGTGAGTGGGGTCCCTCCGGCAGGTGGGGTCCCCTGGCCTGGCCTGCGGGGATTGGGCTGAAACCCACTCTCCGACATCCCCCGAGGGGTCCCGGAGTGCGAGAGGCCACTCTGCAAAGTTGCTGTCGTACAGGGTGTGGAACGTAAACGCAAATGTGCAGTAAACCAGATTTGGGGCCGACAGCGCCCCAGCAACATAACCTATGGCCGAAGGTGGAATTGCGTGGCCCCACGAGGAATCGGGCTCCCTCCTCTCTGATTTTGGGGTGCATCACCTGAGAACCGCCCTGCCAAGTCACTGCAGCTCGGCAGCTCCTGCGTTGAGTGTCTGCCCCCTGGTGGTGAGTGCGCATCATAGCGACCGGCCGGACGGTGGGAGGGACACTTAGCATGTTAGCCTTTTATATAGATACTTCATGCGCAGGAGGGGGTTGTCCCTCAGCCCAGCTTGCCCCTATCACAGTCCGGGAGCCCTCAGGGGCAGGAGGCGACCCAGCGATCGGGGAAGGCGATGCTCCATCACACCTCTGCTGCTGCCAGTGCTGCCAGCGCAAGCCTCTGCCAGCCCTGCTTACCTGAGCCGCGGGCGGCCCTGGGCGGCTGGGTACCCACCATCCAAGACTTGCCTGCACCTGGGCCCAGCCCTTGGTGGCTGGGGGGCTAAGGAGACTGGGGGACTCCACAGGTAGGCGCACAGAGCAGCTGGGCCCGCTTTGGGGCAGGCCCGGCCTTGCCACGCACCTGCCGCCCTGGTTGGGCTAAGGGGACTGAGAGCTACCGTCCTGTGGCTGTGGGTGCTGCCATCTTTGAGGGCGGGGCAGTCAATTAGCATATTCCCTCCTTATTGGCTGTGGGCACCGCCATCTTTGCGTGCAGGGCAGTCAATTAGCATATCCCCTCTTTATTAGATAGGATATAAGCATCGCAGTCACTGCTTGGTTCGATTACGCTGTTAACTTCTTGCCGACAGTTTGTCTGCATTTACCCGCAGTGGGCGACCATCTTCGGGGACCGGTGGTGAGGCGGCAGGAGTCTTATCTGCTGAAATTGCTCAACATCTGAGAATCGGGACCAACCATCCCCTTGGCTTCCTGAGGAGGCAACCCGGAGCAGAACCCGGGACAGAACCCGGAGCAGAACCCGGAGCAGAACCCGGGATAGAACCCGGAGCAGAACCCGGGGCAGAACCCGGAGCAGAACCCGGGGCAGAACCCGGAGCAGAACCCGGGGCAGAACCGGGAGCAGAACTGGGAGCAGAACCCGGAGCAGAACCCGGAGCAGAACCGGGAGCAGAACTGGGAGCAGAACCCGGAGCAGAACCCGGAGCAGAACCCGGGGCAGAACCCGGAGCAGAACCCGGAGCAGAACCTGGGACAGAACCTGGAGCAGAACCGGGAGCAGAACCTGGAGCAGAACCAGGGGCAGAACCCGGAGCAGAACCGGGAGCAGAACTGGGAACAGAACCCGGGGCAGAACCCGGGGCAGAACTGAAGGACAGGCAAAATTCAAAGGCAGCTCTACTGCCGCCAGGACGGGGCGCACGTGCCAAACACCACGCTCGCCAGCGTCAGTGCATAAGGAAACCCAAGTCCTTGCTGACGCCGCGCAAATGCTCTCGGGGGCTCTGGTCCTGGGGTCCCCGGGGTGAGAAGTTTAAGCCATTCTCAAGTTGGTGGTTTCTTTTGTTTGTTTGTTTGTTGTTTGTTGATGTCAGAGAGGAAGGGAGAGGGAGAGAGAAACAGCAATGAGGAGAGAGAATCATGGATCGGCTGCCTCCTGCACGCCCCCGCCCCCCCCCCCCCCCCCCACTGAGGATGGAGCCTGCAACCTGGTCACGTGCCCTGACCGGGAATCGACCGTGACCTCCTGGCTCATGGGTCGATGTTCAACTCCCGAACCACACGGGCCCAGCGGGGAGGGGCTGGGTTTTATTTGTAGCGAAAAGCAAACCCCACAGAGGCCCAATGCCAGAACACGAGCCAGTTTTCAGGAGAAACGGCTACCTTATCTCAGGACGGGTGAGGTGCGTGACCCCGCCCTGGGCCCGGCCTCGGACCGCGCTCCCGCCCCCTGGCTCTGAGGGACGGGCCAGGGGCCTGGCCCTGGGTGAGGGGAGGCTCAGGGCGAGAGGCTGGGCCCACTCTTCCCGGAAGCACCCTCAGGAGGCACACCACGCTTTATTTTCCTGAGGCTTGCTTTCCTCGTGCTCAGCAGAGCTGTGTGCCAAACCCCGGGGCGGGGCGAGTGTTGGACTTGGGAGACGTTAACCTTGAACAAAGGAAGCCGGAGAGGCGAGTCCACGGCTTTCACGGGAGGGGCCTGGGTTACTGCACGGAACACGCTGGTGGCGTGGAAACCCCCAGGCTCGCCTCCATCAGCGCCCCACCCCCCCAGCCCACGACAGTCCCACGGAGCCCCTCCTGCTGGGTTCCTGCCAAGGGCTCCCCGTGCCCGGCGCCCCCCCGCCTCCCCCTCCGGGAAAGAGGGCCTTCCTCGTCTTTCTCCCCCCCCTCCCCGGGGCAACTGTGATGTGGGTTGTGGTGTGGGCTGTGAGAGCAGGCCCTGGCCGTGGGGCTCAGCGTCAGAGCATCGGCCCTTGACCGGAGCCGAACCCGGGACCCTTGTCCCCAGGCTGACGCTCTATCCCCTGGGCTGGTCGGTATTTGTAGGAAAGCTGCGCGGCTGCGTGGGCCCGGCCTGGAGAGGGCTGGGGGTGCACAGGCCCGGGGGCTGCAGCGGAACCTCCAGGCGAGAGAAGGTGAGGGTCCAGGTGGCGGGTCTGAGGGCCCTGCGGGGACAGTGCCCGGTGCTGTGCTGGACAGGACACGTGACTGAAAGAGCTGCCGGACTCCAGCCCAGCTGGACAGAGCGGGCGAGCGAGCCAGCGATTGGGAGTGACTTTCACTCCCCTCCCCGCCGCTCCCCGCTCCCGGCTCCCGGCTCCCAGGGGACGGACGGGACGAACCTTCCCCGCCCTGGTCCTCACTGTCGCTGTGACGAGGGGCTAACAGTCCCCGGATTCAGAAAACGCTGGGGAATGGGGCTTCCCGCCTGCGTGCTGGCTCCGCCTCGAACCTGTTTCTGCCCGTTGTTCCGGGCTGGTGCCCGCCTGGCCCGCTCCACCTCCAGCCCCGTGAGCCCCCCCCCCCCCCCCCCCCCCCCCCCCGTCTGCCCACAGCTGGTAGCTGTTACCGCCCTCGAGGTCTACAAAGCTCCTCTGCTTGCCCCTCCCCTGCCAGCGCCTGGCCTTAAAGGGGCCCAGCCCGCTCCCCGCCTGGGCCTCCGGGACCGCTCCCTCCGGACTCTTCCCGGGGGTCCTGGTGGAGCAGGTGCCGGGATTGGACAGCCAGGGCCCAGGCCAACCACTCCCTGGGGCCCCGGCGTCTGGGCCACCCAGTCTGTCGGGAGGGGGAGCTGGCCTCCTCTTCCCCCTCAGATGGGGCGTTCCCCCGCTCCCCGAGCAAGCTCAGGGCAAGACCTACTTCTGGGGGGACACCATGCCAGGGAGTGTCACCAGCACCCGCTTTACAGAGGCCACGCTGCGGCTCAGAGAGGTGAAGCCTTCTGCCTGAGGTCACACAGCAGAGACAGCTCCGAGGTCCCCTGGTGTGTCTCAGGCCTGGCGGGGGGCCGGGGGGGTGCTCCAGGCAAGCGGCGAGCAGGGGGTAAGGTGGGTGAGAGGGTGGGAGGGAGGGGCCACCCAGGGCTCCCGCTGGGAGCTGGGTCTCCACCCCCGCGGCGCGAAGGCCGGCAGCAGCCCCGGGGGCCGGCGCCACCCCTAGTCTTTGTGTTGCCAAGGCAACGCCGCCCCGGGGTCTGCCCGTCCCGCCCGGGGTCTGCCCGTCCCGCCCGGCGCTGCCCGTCCCGCCCGAGGTCTGCCTGTCCCGCCCGGGGTCTGCCCGTCCAGCCCGGGGTCTGCGTGCCTGACTCGAGGCCTCCTGCGCTGGCTTCCCGGGAAGGCGCGAGGCTGGGCTGACGGCGCAGCGGCTCCCGCACCACACGCACCACACGTGGGGTGGCCACCTGCCCAGGCTCCCTGCCCGCAGGCCCGGTTCTGGGGAGCGAGGCCGTCCCTCCTCATCTCCACGCCGGAGACAACCTCCCCACTTGGGGAGCAGTCCTGCCCAGCCCCCTCCCTCACCCCAGATGCAGTGGCAGCCGGAGGCCGGCACCGAGCTGACCCGCCCAGAATGCGGGGTGGGGCTCGGAGACCGCCAGGTACCAGGGATAAGAAATGGCTCAGGGGCTGAGCGGCGACCTGTGAACCGGGAGGGCACGGTTCGATTCCCGGTCAGGGCACAGGCCCGGGTGGCGGGCTCGCTCCCCAGGACACGGGCTGCGCTCTGCCCACAGCTGGAGTGACCAGCCCTGCAGTTTGCCCGGCGGAGGGTCACCCTACCTTTAACTGCCCCAGAGCGTCCGGGGCTCCCCTCCCTGGTAAAACCGGGGCGTTGTTTTGCTAAACTCCCCAGAGCAGGCTTCCCCAGGGAGCCTGGCCAGAGCCCGGGCCGCGACGGTGCCAGGGAGGGTGGCCGGGCGGGCAGTGGTACCTCGAGTTCTGGCTGCCGGCCCCGGAGAGGGTCAGTCCGTGCTGTTTCCAGCCCCCCGTTTGTGGCCATTTGTGACAGCAGCCCTGGCTGGTGTGCTCAGTGGTTAGAGCGTCACCCCATTCACTGAAGGGTTTCGGGTTCAATTCCTGGCCAAGGCACATGCCTGGGTTGCAGGTTCGATCCCCGGCCTGGTCAGGGTGGGCGTGGGAGGCAACCCAATCGCTGTGCCTCTCTCACATCGATGTTTCTCTCCCCCCCGCTTCCCCCCCGCCCCCCCCCCCGCCCTCTTTCTCGTTCCCTCGTTCAAAAAATCAATGGAAACATACCCTGGGGTGAGGATGGACAACCACCAGCAGAACGAGGAAAACAGCCGAGGAATGACTGGCCGTGCAGGTGGCTGAGGGGCCGGAGCTGGGGGGCGGGGCTGCAGCCTGGGCGGCTCCCTGGGGCAGGTGAAGTTGCACGGGGAGGGGGGTGCGGGGGGGGGGGGACTGAGGCTCTGCTTTGTTTCTGCCAGGCCGTGGGGAAGGAGGGGGGGGGGGTTGCCGTCCTGGCTGCCAGCGCCTGAACCTCCCTCCCATTGGGCGAGCCTTGAGCCGCCTCCCTTCCCGAGGCCAAAACAGCCCAGATGCTGTTCCCGGAGGCCCTGGCCAAGCCCGGGGCCTGGGCTCGCCAGCCAGATGCTCCCGCCTGGACCCTGGGCCTGGGCCTGTATCACGAGCAGCAGGGGGGCAGGGGGGGGGCGCGGATTAGAGCCCCTGCCCCTGCTCTCGGACCCAGTGCCGCCATCCTAACCGGACCTCCAGGCCTGGCCCTCCTGCCTTCGCCCAGTACCTTCTTGCTCCCCCTTCCTCCCCGACGTCCTCATCGCGGGGTTTTTTATTTGTGGCCCAGCCCCCGCCCGCTGTTGATGAGTAGCTGCCTCGTTCCCAGTTTCCGCTCTTACCAACAACGCTGGCGTCTGTGTCCCTCACCCCGTGCACACGGGGTAACGGGAAAGGTTCCTGGACCTGCTGTCCCCCCCACCGGGGACACGCCCTGCTCCCCAGTCTTCCTTTCTCTGCGGAACCAGCCAGGTGGCCCCCACCGAAGCCCCCAGCGCGGCCCCACGGTTTCCAGGACCCCCGTTTTAAACACCCGGTCGGTGTGTGTTTACATGCGACCACCCGTGTCGCCCACCAGCCCGGGGCCAGCACACCCAGGTCCGAGGCAGAAGGGACGCCACACCCCTGCTGCATGAGCAAGCCCGGCACCGCCGTGCAACTTTAATCACCGGACGGGACTGAGCGGGAGGGCTGCACGCAAAGCCCGGAGGCCGTGAGGCCCACGTCTCCCCATTTCCCGACCAGCGGGCAGCCTGGACTAGGGATTCTCGGCTGGGGTGAGCCCCCGCTGGAACCTTCCGGCGCTTTCCTTCAGCTCAGAGAGATCAGTGGGAGCAGGGGGACATCTGGAGGCCGGGGTGGGAGGTGGCTGCTTGCGGAGAGGAAGGAGCTGTGCTCAGTGCCCACGGGGGGGGGGGGGGGGCGCCCCTGGGGGGAGGGCAGCCCCTGGCTAGTCCACCCCCGAGGAGTTGGTCAGGTAGAAGGGGCGGATGACCCCCCGGAAGCTGCTGAAGGACCCCGCGGGGCAGGGGAAGGAGGAGGCCCTCCGGGAGCTGTTGGCGCCCAGGGCGCTGGGGATTGGCGCCTTCCCGCCCTCGAAGCTCGTGACGTCGGCCACGAAGCGGCCCCCGCAGAGCATCAGGGCTCTGTTCTCGTAGCCGATGGAGCGGTCGGAGGAGCCGGACTGGGAGAGGCCCAGGACGGGCACCTCGTCGGAGGAGCAGGAGAACCCGTAGTTCCAGCAGGTCTGGACCGTGGGGAGGTAGGTGAGGGTCCAGGAGACGCGGCTGGTCCGGAAGAGGAAGCTGGGGTGTGGCGGCGTCTGGAAGGACCCCGTAGACGTAGAGCCGTAGCGGCCATAACGTTCATAGCCGTAGGAGTAGGGGTACGAGTCATAAGGGCGGGAGGCTCGGGAGCTCTTGTCCACGGCCCAGCTCCAGGTGGGCGAGGTGTAGAGCCGGGGCTGGTAGGCGTCCTGGCTGAGGTTCAGGCCGCGGAGCTGGGCCAGCAGCGGCAGGGGCACCGTGTGGAACTCCAGGGCCTGCAGGGTCTGCTCCTGGAACAGCGCCCGGTGGCTCCGGTACAGGCTCAGGCTGCTCTGCAGCTGGAAGAGGTCCTCGGGCGGGATCATGGGGAAGCGGACCTCCCGCACCAGGCCCTCCACGTCCCCGGGGGCGGCCCCCTTCTCCCGGCTCCAGGCGTCCAGGGCCGTCAGCAGGGCCAGCTCGCTGGGCACAGCCAGCTCGCTCCGGGAGAGCAGGGCGCGGAGCAGGGCCGCGGGGACGCGCGGCCAGGCCTCGGCCTCCGTCAGGGCCTCGAAGTTCCAGGCCAGGAACTGCACGCACAGCTCCTCCAGCGCGGGGTCCCGCGTGGCCAGGGCGTAGGCGTGGAGGTCCAGGGTCGTCTGGAAGGACAGGTCCTGGGGCAGCAGGAAGGCGAAGAGGCCCGCGCAGTAGGCCTGCAGCTGCCGGGCCCCAAAGGTGGAGGCCAGCTGGTGGAAGCACTTGACGGTGGGCAGGGCCACGGCGATCCGCCGGGAATAGAAGTACCTGGAGGGGTGGGGGGCTGAGCACCTGGGGCAGGGTGCCCGGGGCAGCCGCCGCCTCTCTCCTCTTCCGCGTTGGCCATTGACCCGCTGACCCCCGCGTGCCGGCCATTGCAAGAGGCATCAGCCCCCATCCTCCCGGTTTATCTCGGGTCAGCCCACATTCCAGTCTGAGTTTGCTCAGAGCCCTGGGCACCCACGACGGGGTGGGCCCGGGCCTGGCCGGCTGGGAGAGGCCCCACCCCCTCCTGGTCCCCCTCTTCCATCGCCGTCCCGGGGCCACCGTCCCTGCTGGTGGGCCGAGCCCGGCCAGGACCTGCCGGCCACGCTGGGCATTCCCACTTTCACCGCAACGAGCCCCCTGCCCCCCACCCGGGGCCCAGCCAGCGGCGACAGAGGACGGCCCTGCGGGATGTGTCTGTCGTCTGTCGCCGCCTCTTGCTTCTCATTTCGGGCTGCGGGCAGCTGCGCAGTCCCCACCCAGCCCCCGCTCTGCCTGCCCGAGTGGTGGGCGCAGTCACCATCGGCCCCGGCCCTGCCAACACCCTGAAAGGAGTGGGGTGTCCGTGACCCCGAGAAACCACGGACACTGGCGAGGGGCTGGGTAACTGACAGGTCTCAGCACGGAAGGGGGTGTCTGCGGGCTGGCCCGTAGAGGGGTCTCCTGAGGCCTCGGCAGCTCTGCCTCGGGGGAGGAGAGAGACAGACAGGCAGGCAGAGCCCCCCCCCGAGCGCTGCCCGAGGCTGCGGCCCCGCCTCCTCCTCAGACAGCCTAGAAACAACCCGCAGGCGCAGCTGGACAAGCCCTCCGCCCGGTCTAAGTGCCCCTGGCGCCCCGAGTCCTGGGGGAGAGGGCGGAGGGCGGTTTTCACCAGGATTCTCTCAGCCATGGCTCCCACAGCCCCTCGGGGGCCCCCTGGTGCGGCGAGTGAGCACTCCCCAGCAGGGCCATGCCAGAGAGAGAGGGAGAGAGAGAGAGAGAGAGAGAGAAGCGAGAGAGAGAGAGAGGGAGGGAGGGAGGGAGGGAGGGAAGGAGGGAGGGAGAGGGTGGTGGTGGTGCTGTGTGTGTGTGTGTGGTGTGGTGTGCGTGCTTGCGTGTGCATGTGTGTGTGGTGTGTGGTTGTGTGAGTTGTGTGTGTGCATGTGTGTGAGGGGTTGTGTGTAGTGTGTGGTTGTGTGTATGTTTGTGTGTGGTGTGTGTGCACGTGTGTGTGATGTGTGTGTGGGGTTGTGTGTAGTGTGTGTGTGGTTGTGTGTGTATGGTGTGTTTGTGTGCGGTGTGTGCATGTGTGTGTGATGTGTGTGTGGGATTGTGTGTAGTGTGTATGTGTGTGGTTGTGTGTGTGGTGTGTGCATGTGTGTGGTGTGTGTGTTCGTGCATGTGCCCAGCCGCCCCGGGACACCCACCTGATGAAGTCCGTGACCACGGGCAGGCACTCGGCGTCCACCTCCATGGTGACCGAGCTGCCTGGCTCTGTCCACAGGGCCTGGGCCTCGGGGTTGCTGGTCAGGATCAGGCTGTGGGCGCACAGGCTCAGCGGCTCGGCGCCCTCCGCCTTCACGGCCACGGACAGGTCGCAGCCGCGCTGGCTGTCGAAGATCTGCGCGAGGGCCGCGGGCAGCGCCCCGGACAGGTCCAGCGTGTGGGTGCTGCCCGTCTCTAGGAAGGGCAAGGAGGCACCGCTCGCTGGGGAGGCTGGCTCGCGGCACAGCCAGCTCCGTGACCCGGAAGTACTTCTCCCCGAGCCAGTTTCCCCTGACGCTGCGGCCTCTGCCCTGCCCCACCTACTCAGTGAGGCTCCTGGGGCCGGGGACGTCCGCCCGGGACACAGGGTGCTGCTGCCCACAGCAGCCCCCATCCTCCCAGCCCACACCCTGCTCCTCGCCTGCTCCCCAAACCCAGGCGCCCCCAGGTGGGGGACCGCAGGGGCTACTTCCAGAGCCGAGGCCCCATCCCTTAAAATTCCAACCGATCGATCCATCACCCAGATGTTACCGTCTGACCCCGCGCCTCCTGTGACGGCCCCAACCAGAGGGTCTCGGGGCGACCCAGAGCTAGGCCTCGGGGTCCTCGGCAGCCTCCTTCGGGCCCCGGGGGCGGTTGCGGGGATGCGCCCCTCCCCCCCAGGCATCACTGGAACTAACTCCACCTGCTCTTCCTTTGCCACCAATAGGTTCAGGTCAACCCGACACTTAGACCAGGTGGGCTCAGCGCCCCATCCCTCCCCACCCCAGCCTCTCGGAGCCTCCTGGGTGCTCCACTCAGCAAGGGGGGCCCACTGTGGGTGCTTCCGGCCCCAACCCTGGCCCAGCCTGGTGCTCCCTGTACCACCCAGCCTGGTGCTCCCCTGTACCCACCCAGCCTGGTGCTCCCTGCACCCACCCAGCCTGATGCTCCCTGCACCACCCAGCCTGGTGCTCCCCTGCACCCACCCAGCCTGGTGCTCCCTGCACCCACCCAGCCTGATGCTCCCTGCACCACCCAGCCTGGTGCTCCCCTGCACCCACCCAGCCTGGTATTCCCCTGCACCCACCCAGCCTGATGCTCCCCTGCACCCACCCAGCCAGGTGCTCCCCTGCACCACCCAGCCAGGTGCTCCCCTGCACCCACCCAGCCTGGTGCTCCCCTGCACCCACCCAGCCTGGTGCTCCCCTGCACCCACCCAGCCTGGTGCTCCCCTGCACCACCCAGCCAGGTGCTCCCCTGCACCCACCCAGCCTGGTGCTCCCCTGCACCCACCCAGCCTGGTGCTCCCCTGCACCCACCCAGCCTGGTGCTCCCCTGCACCCACCCCGCCTGGTGCTCCCCTGCACCACCCAGCCTGGTGCTCCCTGCACCCACCCAGCCTGGTGCTCCCCTGTACCCACCCAGCCTGGTGCTCCCCTGCACCAACCCAGCCTGGTGCTCCCCTGCACCCACCCAGCCTGGTGCTCCCCTGTACCCACCCCGCCTGGTGCTCCCCTGCACCACCCAGCCTGGTGCTCCCCTGCACCCACCCAGCCTGGTGCTCCCCTGTACCCACCCAGCCTGGTTCTCCCCTGCACCCACCCAGCCTGGTGCTCCCCTGTACCCACCCAGCCTGGTGCTCCCCTGTACCCACCCAGCCTGGTGCCCCCTGCACCCACCCAGCCTGGTGCTCCCCTGCACCCACCCAGCCTGGTGCTCCCCTGCACCCCGCCTGGCCAGCGTGGCTCAGTGGTTGAGCGTCGACCTATGAACCAGGAGGTCAAGGTTCGATTCCTGGTCAGGGCACCTGCTCGGGTTGCAGGCTCCATCCCCAGTGGGGGAGGGGAGGTATGCAGGAGGCAGCCTATCAATGTTTCTCTCTCGTCATGATGTTTCTCTCTCTCTCTCCCTCTCCCTTCCTAAAAAAAAAAAAAAAATGATGCCCCAGCCCTGGCTGGTGTGGCTCAGTGGTTGGAGCTCCCTCCTATGTACTGAAGGGTGGAGAGTTTGATCCCTGGTCAGGTTGGGGCAGGTACGGGAGGCAACCGATGTTTCTCTCTCTCTCTCTCCCCCTTCCTTTCTCTCTCAAAAAGAAAAAAGAAACCCCCAGGCCCCTCAGCCCCAGGATGGCCCCTCAGCCCCAGGCCCCTCAGCCCCAGGACAGTCAGCCCCAGGATGGACCCTCAGCCCCAGGCCCCTCAGCCCCAGGACAGTCAGCCCCAGGATGGACCCTCAGCCCCAGGATGGACCCTCAGCCCCAGGATGGACCCTCGGCCCCAGGACAGTCAGCATGCGGCCGGGCAGCCAGGGCCTGTGTAGGCTGCACTGGGACCGCAGGAATGAAACGCTGGCTCCTGCAGAGAGAAGCCTGCACGCTCAGCCCCCTGGGCGCGGGGGCCGTGGCTCGTGGACAACCCGGGGCTGTAGGACGGGCTGCCTGCCGGGCAGGCTCTGCAGGCTGTCCCGCCTCCGGGAGAGCGGGCGTCACCTCGAACCCGCCCACAGGTGTGTGATGAGCTTGGAGGGCCTGCGTGCTGGGCGGGGCAGGGCGCCGCATGACCAGGATCCTGGGCCCCGGGCGGGATGCTCGGGGGCCCAGGCTTTGGGGGGTCAGGTGGGGCAGCCCCGGGGGCCCAGGCTTTGGGGGGTCAGGTGGGGCAGCCCCGGGGGCCCAGGCTTTGGGGGGTCGGGAGGGGCAGCCCCGGGGGCCCAGGCTTTGGGGGGTCGGGTGGGGCAGCCCCGGGGGCCCAGGCTTTGGGGGGTCGGGAGGGGCAGCCCCAGGGGCCCAGGCTTTGGGGGGTCGGGTGGGGCAGCCCCGGGGGCCCAGGCTTTGGGGGGTCGGGTGGGAGCTCACGCACCGTTGCTGCAGACGACGCCGGCGTCCTGGCTGTGCCCGCACCTGCTCTGCAGCCAGCCCAGGGACGAGCAGTTGGCCAGCGAGGGCTCTGTCCCCGAGCACTGCACTTCGTCCAGCATGACGGGGCCGGTTCCTGGAGGGCAGCGCGGGCAGACACTGGAGGGGCCGGGCTCCCCTTCTCTCCGTGCACCGGCTAGCCTTCCTCCCCGGGGCCCGTCCGCTCCGTGGACAGCGAGCTACTGAAATCTCGGGTACCCCCTCTTTAGGAGTCACAGCCACGAGCGGGGAGTCTTCCTGCTCCGAGCTTCCCTTTGGGGTGAAGGTCAGTCCCCAGGAGAGGGGCTTCGGCTGAGCCCGTGAAGGACGTGCTGGGAGCCGCGTCACAGCCAGGGGCCGGGGAGTGAGCACAGGGAGGAGTGGGACACCCTCCCGTGTCCCAGGCGGTGCCCCCCCCCCCCGCCGGGGCCGGGTGCTTGGGAGGCAGGGCACGCGGGCCTACCTGGCCCAAAGGCGGCCCTGCCCAGGGCCTCGGTGGCGTTCTCAAACCCCAGGGCGCGGCAGACGACGCCGGCGTCCACCAGGTCCCACAGGTTGTCGCACACGGTGCCCCACCGGCCTCCATAGAAGATCTCCACGCGGCCCTCGTTGGGGGCGTCGCCGTTGGCCAGCCGCATGTCACCGTCTCTCACGCCTGCGGGGCTCCCGAGGGGACACCCAGGTCAGTGGGCAGCGGGCACCGGGCAGGGCGGGGAGCAGGGGGGGCGGGAACAGGCCGGAGAGCCGGTGCAGAGGGCGGGTCCCGGCCCCGGGGGCCCAGGTGCCGCCTGCCCGGCTCAGCCCTGGCTGCAGTGACAGCGTCCCAGGGCAGTTCTCAGTTGGGGTACTGCCGGCTTCTGCGGGGTCCCCAGGGTGAGGTAGGCCCCCCGGGCCTCGGGGTAAAGAGCCTGAGGCAGGCGCCAGGACTCTGCCAGTCCGTGTGCGAAGGGCCCGACATTGTCCCCCCGCATCTGGCCGGTCTGAAGGCCCCTCCTGCACACCCCACCTTCCCCGCCCCCCATCCCCATCCCCTGGGAGCTGGAGGGAGTGGAGAATTCCTTGGTACCCCCCCAGAAGGCGAAGCCACACGACTTGGGACACCTGGGCCTCAGTGAGAGAAGTGTCCTGAGCTGACCCTGTGACCTGAACTGACCCTGTGACCTGAGCTGACCCTGTGACCTGAACTGACCCTGTGACCTGAGCTGACCCTGTGACCTGAGCTGACCCTGGTAACCTGAGCTGACCCGTGACCTGAGCTGACCCTGTGACCTGAGCTGACCCATGACCTGAGCTGACCTCATGATCTGAGCTGACCCCAGTGACCTGAGCTGACCCGTGACCTGAGCTGACCTCAGTGACCCGTGACCTGATCTCCGCTGACCTAGTGACCAGCACCGGTGGAGCGCTGCCTGGCCTCCTGCTGGCACTAAGCCTGCCCAGCCAGGGAGACACCGCTGCGGGGCCGCTGGGGCCCAGCTCACCTTGAGTCCCTGCGACCAGCAGCCACATCCAGAGGAGCGGGGGGAGGGCCATGGCGGCCTGGGAGCCCTCGCCCTGCAGCGGAAGGAGGCGGAGTGAGAGAGCAGCGTGAGCCCGGCCGGAAGCAGGCGCAGCCCGCCAGCCTTCACTGAGTGGAGGGCAGAGGGCGCCTTGGGGACCCTGCTCCTGCAGGGCAGGGAGGGTGCTGGCGCCCCGGGGGTCCCTGGCCTCTTCTGAAAGACGCGCTCCAAGGACCTGCGGACCTGCCCAGATGGAGGGGTGCGGGGCGTCCCTGGGCAGCAAGGACAGGAAACAGCTCCTCTCAGAAACCAGGCCCTCGGGGGCTGGGGCCGGTGGGGAGGGCGGGGCGCAGGCCCAGGCAGGGAGAGGCCCAGGGCCTTGCTAGGGCAGGGCTCCACCTCAGGAAACAGCCCTGCAGGAGTGGCCAGGGGTCGTGCAGACAGAAAGTCCGTGAGCCCTGGGGGGAGGGGAGCGAGAGCAGGCTGAGGGGTGCATGGAGGGCGCGGATAGGGTGACAGAGGCCCTGGGCAGCCAGGGAGGGGGGACAGGCCTCCTGCCTCTGTGCAAGTTGGCAAGAGGGCTTGGTCCTCTGGAGGTGCGGGCCGGGTTGGTGTGCGGGTCAGGGACCGGGGAGGCTGCGTCCGAGCTGGCCGTGTCCGCGGGCAGCAACCCACCCGCCCGGCTGCGCCGGACACCCCGGGGGCCGGGAGCAGGTGATGACCCTGGGCTGGGGTGGGGGGGGGAGCGCCAGGGCCCCCGCTGGGCGCCAACAGGAAGACGTGGCCCCTCAGGCAGCACCCACCTGAGCGCGAAGGCACCCTCACCGGCCTGAGCGACGCTGTGGTCCCGGGTCTTCCTGCTGCAGGGCCTCTGCAGACTGCCCTTCGCCCGGACCCGCGGAGCAATGCTTCCCACAGCCCTGGTTTCGATTCCCAGAAACCACGTGACATGGGTTTTTCCTGGGGTTGGCTGCTCTCAGGCTCGGGGGGCCCTCTCCCCGCCTCCCTCCGCTCTGCCCGTGGGTGTCGGTGAAGGCAGCCGCCCAAGGCATCTGGGTGACTTGATAACCAGACGGGGTGAAAGGGTCAGGGCCCCAGGGGAGGGGAATGGCGGGAAGGCCTGGGTGGGGCTGGGTCTGCTAGCAGCTGGCACCTGGAGCTGGTGGAAACGCTCACAAATCTCGAGCTGCTCAGTCTTCAGCCCCAGGGTCCCAGAAAAACCCTCCCGTCACCAAAGCCGATGGAGTCTGCTCCCCGGGCCTCACGCCTTCCTCCCGCCCCCCGCCCCCCCCATCAAGGGAACGTGGGACAGCTGAGATGGGAGACATGCAGGCCCCAGACTCCATCCTGGGCCCGGGTGAGTGTGGGTGGCGCTGCTGGGACAGGAAGCCACCGCTGAGCCACGTGGGGAGCGCGCTGGCGGCTCCTGGGGGCGGGCCCCCGGCTGGCCTGGAAGATGCTCTTACGTGCCCCACCCCGGCTTCCACCGGAGGCAGGAGCGGCGCCTGCGATGCTAACATGTAAACCTCGGACAGGAGCTGCTTGCTTGTTTGTTAATCCTCATCTGAGGGTATTTTTCCATTGGTCTTTAGGGCGAGTGGGAGAGGGAGGGAAAGACGGAAACATCAACAAGAGACAGACACATGCGCGAGGGCCCGGGCCGGGGAGGAGCCTGCAGCCAGGATACGTGCCCTTGCCCGGAATCGAACCCAGGACCCTTCGGTCTGACACTCTATCCACTGAGCCACACCGGCCAGGGCTGAGCTGCTTAATTGGCCCTTTTGTGAGGATTGGTTTTAAGGGGACTTTGGAGATCACCCCCAGATCTCCGCAGGCCCCTTCAGCCGTGCCCGCCCCAGCGGCCAGGGATCCGCTCACAGGACTTCCGGCACCCTGTGGCCGGCTGCTTTTGCTCAGCACAGAGCGATCCCGCCCTCCCTGCGCACAGTGTGGGTTCCCCGTCCGGCTGCGGAGCCACTGCGCGGTCCGACCACCGCTGGTTACGCACGGGTCTGCGGCCTTTTTGTTACCCGTTCCTGTGGGTCCGCCGGGGAACGGCATTGCTCTCACCGGTGACGGTGAGCGTCTGCATGCGCTGTGTTCACGCACCCTCTCTGGCGAAGGGTCCATTCAATCTCGCCATGACTAACCGGGTTGTCTCGTCACTGAGCTGTGCACGCCCTGCGTGTTCTGGATACAAGCCCTTTAGCAGGTGACAGGATTTGCAAGTTTGTTTCTAATGAAAGCGTGCCTTTTCCTGTTCTTTTTGTTGTTGTTAATCCTCACTGGAGGGTATGTTTCCATTGGTTATTTGAGAGAGAGTGGGAGGGAAGGGGGGTCGGAGACAGAAACATCGATGGTCGCCTCCCAAACGCACCCCGAGAGGCTGGGGTTGAACCTGCAACCCAGGAATGTGCCCTCGACTGGGAATTGAACCTGTGGCCCTTCAGCCCATGGCTGATGCTCTAACCACTGAGCCCACTGGGCAGGGCCCGAGGCGACTTCTAGTTTACTTCTTGCACGCTGGCCACGGCAGCAGGCCACACTGCCCCAAGTCCCTACCGTGTGAGCCGTGTGTGAGGGCTGCCTTCGGGTGCCTGGGACTCCACATGCAGTCCCCGCTCCAGCCCCGCCTCTGCCCCCGGGGGCCCCCACGTGTCCTCCTGCTCAGCCCTCGGCCCTCTCCAGGCCGCCTCACTGACCTCCCGCAGCTCTGGACGTCCACTGACCCCTGGCTGGCATCCGCTCGGGCTGCAGCAGGAAACAGCAGGCTCCAGCCTCAGACCCCTCTGGGGGCGCTAAGAAAGGGGGACAGGCGCTCCCCTCTTGGGAGCAGAGTCCCGCCTCCACCCCCCTCCCCCTAACCCCCCTTTCTCTCTCCTGAGCGCCACGGGCCTCCTCTGCTCTGTGACTTGTTTTCTGAGCCCACGCAGCCCAGCTGGCTCACTCTACCCCCTCTGTAACTTTCTACATAAACGTCCTTTATTTCAAAAAAAAAAAATCACTGATTTCAGAAAGAAACGGAGAGGGAGAGAGAGAAACATCGATGAGAGAATCGTGGACTGGCTGCCTCCTGCACGCCCCACACTGGGATGGAGCCTGCAACCTGGGCCTGTGCCCTGACCGGGAATCGAATCGTGACCTCCTGGTTCACAGGTGGATGCCCAATGCTGGCTGGGCTAAATGTTCTTCTGTAATTTGAAAATAAGGGGGTGGGCTGTTTACAAAGTGTGGTACCTGGAGCTGTGGCCCCTCGCAGGCCAGAAGGGACAAGGGCCGGAGGGAGTGCAGAGGGCGCTGCCCCGACACGGTCCGGGGCTCCCAGCTCGCCCGCGCCCTCTGCCTCTGGAGACCCCGAGGAGGCGGCTCCCTCCGGTCAGCCGCTGGGGACACGGGGGAGGGGCAGGAGTGGTGTGAGGGACAACAGGGAGAGAGGACCGGGACCTTCCCCCCCTGCTGCCCGAGGCGGCATCCTCAGGGCCCTGCGTGTCCTTGGAGCTCCACGGCTCCTGCAGGTCCCAGACCCCCGACCTCTGCCCGGGCGCCACTCCCACGGCTCCCAGGCTCCCTGGGTAACTCCCCGCACCTCCAGCCGCTGCACCCGTGCTGGCCGCTGTGAATGGCTCTATTGTTACCTTGTTCCCACGCGGACAAGGAAATCAAGGCACCTGGCCAGGGTCCCACCCCTAGAGAGGGGGGCGGCCAGGTGGGGGGAGGGTGGGGGGTGGGGAGATGGGGGGGGCGGCCGGGGCGGGGCCCGCGCTCCTAACCGACCAGGGGAGCACCAGGGAAAAGCCAGGCCCGTGACTCCAGAGGCCCGGCCGTGAAGGTGGCTGCCCATCAGCAGCGACTGGGCCCGCCCCCTCGGTGAGCCTGCCCTGGGGTGGCCCTCCGGCTCGGAGCCCCTGGGTGAGCCTGCCCTGGGGTGGCCCTCCGGCTCGGAGCCCCTGGGTGAGCCTGCCCTGGGGTGGCCTTCCGGCTCTGAGCCCCTGGGTGAGCCTGCCCTGGGGTGGCCCTCCGGCTCGGAGCCCCTGGGTGAGCCTGCCCTGGGGTGGCCCTCCGGCTCGGAGCCCCTGGGTGAGCCTGCCCTGGGGTGGCCCTCCGGCTCGGAGCCCCTGGGTGAGCCTGCCCTGGGGTGGCCCTCCGGCTCGGAGCCCCTGGGTGAGCCTGCCCTGGGGTGGCCCTCCGGCTCGGAGCCCCTGGGTGAGCCTGCCCTGGGGTGGCCCTCCGGCTCTGAGCCCCTGGGTGAGCCTGCCCTGGGGTGGCCCTCCGGCTCGGAGCCCCTGGGTGAGCGTGAGGCGTCGGGGCCTCTCCCGCGCCCCTCTCGGAGCCCTGGGCGGCCGCCGCACGGAGCAGGACACCAGACCTCCGCCCACTGCGCTTTATTGCTCACAGAACCTCGGCTCCCGCGAGGAGGAACCGTCACAATCACAGCGGCAAACACGGGTGGGGGGGGGGGGCGCAGCTTTACGACGTTTCCAGCCTCTGAGGGGAGCGCTGCAGCTGGCCCGCGGCGCGGAGCCTCCGGCTGGTGACTGTCCCCACGCCCCGGCTTCCTGGTTCCACCTGCACCTTCCACGGGAGCAGCGCCCGTCGCCGCCGCTGCCCAAGGAGGGCTCAGGGAGCCCCGGGCACGTGGACAGGCGCGCCCAGTGGGAGCCACGCTCCAGGGAGACGGGCCGCCAACAGCTCGCCTGCGTTCTCTCGCTTTCACGTCTCGGGAGAAGAAACGGACGCCCAGCCGCAGGAGGAACAGGGGCCCCGCAGGCGCCCTCCCTCTCCCCCCCCCCCCCCCCCCCCCCGCGGCTGTCAGTTCCAAGCTGAAAAGTCTGGGGCGGGTCCACGCGGGTCAGGCGGCCCTTCTCGCAGTCCCAGCCCCGCGTTCTCCGGGGGTGAGGACCGCGGAGACAACCGGAGCTTGAGTGAAGCTTCCCCGGAGACCAGGCTGCTAGCTCCGGGGAAGAGGAGGAAGGGCGGGAGGGACAGGAAGTGCGGAGGGCCTGGCGCCTCGTCCGGGAAACCAAATCCAAGCCGTTCCCGGGAGCCTTGGAGGGCACGGCGCCTCCTCGGTCGCTGCGTCCCTGGGCCCCGGGCCACAGTGGAAAACCCGCCTCAACCACTGCAGCTCTGATTGCGATCGCAGCTGCCACCGCGGGGAGGGGTTTCACTGCGGGACTTTGCTCTGTGTCGTAAGAGTTGGCGATTCCTTCTTGTAAGAAAGGAAATTGCTTTAATTCGAGTAAGTGAATAATTAACGCCTCAAAGAGCTACGGAGCCACAGGATTTTCCTGGAGGAGGAGATGGAACCGGCCGAGGAAACAGAGATGGGCCACGTGAGGCTGGGGACCCGCGGGTGGGCTGGCGGCCTGCCCGGCGGCACCTGGGGGACCTGCGCCCCGGGCTGCCCCCGCTCACAGCTCTGCCGTGTCCGTCCGTCTGTCCGCAGTGTCAACAGGTCCTCTCCAAGCAGGAGGGACGGCCTTCGCGCCTGAGGTCCGGGACGGAGAGGGGCTTGAGTTCCCGGTGGGCAGGTGCACTTCAGGTCCCCCGTCACTGCTGCGTCCCAGACGGGCTCGGCGCTTGGCGATGGCAGGAGCCAAGACACATTTAGTGACAAAAGAAGAGAAACGGAGGCCAGAGGGAAGGCAGGGCCGGGCCGCCCGGAGCCTGCCCTGGGGGCGGCCCCTCCGGCTCTGAGCCGTCCCTCAGCTGCCCCAGGGGCCTGAACTCCCTCCTCTGGAGCCTCTAACCCCAGACCCACCCCCGAGTCCCGGGAAGAAAAAGAGCAAAACAAACACCACAAAAGGGCAGACTGAGGCTTTTCACGAAAGCGCAGTCCTGACGTAGCCTAAAACCGCGCCCCCTCGGCTCCGCCTGCCGCCTTCATCCTTAAAATCAAATAAACTCTATCCCTTCGTACTTCACGTTCCCGACCTTGGTCTCGGGCAGCAGGAAGCGCCCGTCCAGCGTGAAGGCCATGATGTAGGTGGCGACCCGGCCGCCGTCCTCCTCGGACTTGAGGGCCACGATGACCTGGTCGTCGGTGTTGGGCACGAACTTGAAGGAGGAGAAGCCGTGCGTGGGCACCACCTCGCCGACGCGGCGCACGGAGATGGCCCCGAAGTCCGGGCCGGCGCTCAGCAGCAGGTTGGTGCCCTTGCGCTCGTCGTCCCGCTCGCTGTAGCGCTCGTGGCTGGCGCGGCGCGGCAGGAAGAACCAGCGCTGCAGCGCGTCGCTCCAGCAGGCCGACTCGTGGATGAGGTAGCCTGGAACCGCAGGGGGGCTCAGTGCGGGCCGGGGCGGCGGGCGATGGGCGCGCCCAGGGCTGCCTGCACAGGGCCCGGTCCCAGCATGCACTTGGATGCTGCAGCCCCCGGGGGGCATCGCTCACAGCCCTGCCCTCCTTTGGATCCTCGCGTTCCCCAGAGGCCTCTCGGTCTGTCCTCGTCGCCCAGAGGAAGGAGGACGGACACAACAGAGCACGCAGGCCCTCCCGTCCGGGCCGTCTTCCCTGGCCCAGCTTCCCCGGGAGTGCCGCGTGGCCTGCTCTGCGGGGCGGGGTGGGGGCACGGGGCCTAGCTGGGGGTCCTCGGCCGCGTCCCCCCAAGTCCAGAGCTGGCCAGGCCTCTCCGAGCATCACGACACCCCACTAAACAATGGCGTCTCTGGGGGCTGAGGGGAGAACCAGAGCCGCCCCCCTGCCTCCGCCCGGGGACAGCCATCCGGGCTCAGTCTGGGGGCCCTGCCTCGGGGTGAGGGGTGACACAGAAAACGCCTCATCTGCCCCCAGAACCCCCCGGCCGAGGGGAGCACCCAGCAGACAGCCGGAATCATCCAACCGAGCAGGAAACGAACCCGCCCCCGCCCGCAGCGCCTACCTGGCGGGTGGATCCCGGCGGCGGCGCGGAGGGCGTTGTAGCTGGCCACCCAGTTCTCGTGGTGCACGCTGCCCCGGAAGCTCACCACCTTCACCCACTCGGGGTTCTCGTTGACCACCTCGCCCGTGGTGGTGGTCCACTCCTTGCCCAGGCCGCCCACGTACAGGTGCTCGTCCTTCACCGCCAGCCACTCCGCCTTGAAGCCTGCGGGCAGGACACGGAGGGACTGAGACCCGGCCGCCCTCTGCCCACGGGCGCCCGGCTCCGGGGGGTCTGGCCGCCTGGGCGTCAGAGGTCACCGTGTTGAACTTCACTCGAGTGCACAGGGCAGCCTGGCTCAAGCCCCATCCTGGAGGGTCAGCAGCCGGCACACGCCTCAGCAGACCCCACAGCGGGACGTACTCTCCCCTACAGACCCTCCCTCTGGGCGTGTGAGCGCTCCCCCCACCCCACATGTGCTCCCCCTCTCCCCACGGTCCCTCCTCTGGGCGTGTGAGCGCTCCCCCCGCCCCACACGTGCTCCCCCTCTCCCCACGGTCCCTCCCTCTGGGCGTGTGAGTGCTCCCCTCACCCCCATGTGCTCCCCCTCTCCCCACAGTCCCTCCCTCTGGGCGTGTGAGTGCTCCCCTCACCCCCATGTGCTCCCCCTCTCCCCACAGTCCCTCCCTCTGGGCGTGTGAGTGCTCCCCCCACCCCCATGTGCTCCCCCTCTCCCCACGGTCCCTCCCTCTGGGCGTGTGAGTGCTCCCCCCGCCCCCATGTGCTCCCCCTCTCCCCACGGTCCCTCCCTCTGGGCGTGTGAGTGCTCCCCCGCCCCCATGTGCTCCCCCTCTCCCCACGGTCCCTCCCTCTGGGCGTGTGAGTGCGCCCCCCACCCCCATGTGCTCCCCCTCTCCGCACGGTCCCTCCCTCTGGGCGTGTGAGCGCTCCCCTTACCCCCATGTGCTCCCCCTCTCCCCACGGTCCCTCCCTCTGGGCGTGTGAGTGCTCCCCCCGCCCCACACGTGCTCCCCACGCCGGCGGCAGGCGGAGCTGGCGCTCACCTTTCCCCACGGTGCCGTCGCCGTCGGACAGGATGACCCAGGGCACGGCCGTGGTGCCCTCGATCCGGTAGACCACCCCCGTGCGGTCGTCCACGGAGTAGAGTTTCCCGTTGAAGACGACCAGGTCGGACAGCTCCATGCCCCGCCCCTTTTCCGCCAGGTGGGACTCCAGGACCCTGTGGCCCTTGTCCCACTCCACGGCCACCTGGTCCCCGCTGTGGGACAGGGTCAGGTAGCCCTTCTGCAGGTAACTGAACCAGGTGTTCTCCTCCCGGGCCTTTGAGTCCGTGTCCAGGTCGGCAATGACGGCGATGCGGTAGCGGGTCCCGCCCGGCGTCCTCCGGGGGGCCGACAGGGGGTAGGTGTCATTGTAGCGGTCGGCGGCCGCCGGGCTGAGCCGCCAGTGGTGGGCGCTGGGCGCGGGGGGCCTGGCCGGGGCCAGGCGGTGGGAGCAGAGCAGCCAGAGCACGGCGACGCCCACGACCGACGGCAGGATCACCCTCCAGCGGACGCGGAAGCGGGGGTCCGCGGCCTTGCTCATGGACGCCAGCGCGGGAAGGCGCCCCACACTTACCCAGGCGGAGTGCATAGACTCATTCCATGCCGGGGCGGCAGGGCTGGCGGGACCTGCACACAGGGAGGGAGGGAGGGAGGAAGGGGGGGAGGTCACGACCTGCAAAACGCAGACCCAGCACGGCCAGGCCTGGTGGCCACCGTCCCCGCCTCGGCTTACCGAAACCCGGACTCTAGCGACATCCGTGTACCCCTCTTCAGCAGGAGGAGCCGTCCGCCCGCAGCACCATCGCCGCCCCCCCTCCCAGCGGCCAGAGGGCCGGCGGGCGCAGAGGGACATTGGCGCAGGCCGGAGCGTTCGGCCTCAGGGAAGGAGCAGGGGCTGGGGGCTGGCACGGCAGGTGACCGAGGGCACAGGGCTGCGTTCTGTCAAATGCCACCTCGTCCGGGAAGCGCCCCCTGGAGGCCCTGCTCCTGACAGCACCTCCACCCCTTCCCCGGACCCGCACCCACCACGGTGCAGACACCCCATCCACTCGCCCCCTGCCAACGCCTGCCTGCCAGGCAGGTGAGCTGTTGCCCCTCCTGGGCTAGATCTGTGGCATCGAGTGCAAATGTACAACAGGTGCAGGCCAAGCGGAAATGGTTGTTTTGGCAACACCTGCCCCTGGCACCTTCCTGTTAATGCCCACGGCGCGAGGGGCCAGAGCCTGCAGGGCCCTCACTGCCTGGAGCCCAGCGGCCTCACGGGCCCACGTGGAGGGAGAAGCACACACCCACTTCCTCCACAGCCCGTCCCCAGCCCACCCGGGGCACAGGGACCAGCCCCGAGGCCCCCATCAGGGCAGCAGGAGCAGTGGACGGGCTGCCGGGCGACGGCGGCCACACGGTGAGAGTCATCCTCACGGCCTGGCGGCTCCCTCTCCACCCGCCCCCCCACATCCCCGTGCCCAGGCCGCGCTCTGTCCTCTGGCCGCTCACTCCGGGCGGGTCAGTAACTACTGCGGACGCACTGGTGACCCGTGACCCTGACTGTAACCCACCTGCCACCCCATCCTGGAGGAGCAGCCCCGTCCCTCCCGACGCTCAGGGCCGGGGCTGCCTGCTTCCCGGAGATGATGACCGACAGGCCTGCTCCTGAGGCCTGAGCAGTCCCCCGGGGACCCCAGCACCTCCCGCCACAGCTGACCCCCGGGGTCCTCCTCCGCCTGTCTCTTCTCAGCCCCCGAGGCCGCCCCCCTTCTGAATCGACCTAGTAACCCCTACAGCGAGGGCTCCCCACTCCTTCCAGGCTGCGTGCCCGCCGCCCACGGGCACCTGGGACAGGAAGGTAAGCTGCCCGCAGCGTCTGTTGCTGGAGCCTGGGGCAGAGCGAGGGCGCGCATCTTTATAAAAACCAAGCAACAAGCCCGCCCCCCGGGCGGGTCCTCGCCCACAAGCCGCTGAAACGCTTCCTGCCGCATCAGGGCCGACCTCAGGGCATCGGAAATCAGGGCACCCGCTCCCTAAAACGCCGTTCCCACCTGGCGAGGCTCCCCTGCTCAGGTGGCCTGCAGACAGCTCTCCGTGAGAACCCCAGGGGACGGCACCCCCTGCAGGGCAACAGCCCTGGGGAGAGGCACCAGGAGGAGGGTCCCCCCCACCCGTCCCCGCCCCCCGCTTTCCAGGGAGCTCTGACCCGAGAACGGCTCCCTGACACGCCTGTTTGTGGTTCCTGTCAAACCAGCACTTCCTTGTGGAGCAGGTGCAGGTGTGCACCAGCCAGGGCGCAGGCTCCCAGGCCCGGGGGCAGCACCCAGGGAGACCCTCGGCTAGGCGTGAGGGCGGGCTCAGGCCCCTACCTTCCCGGGCCATGCTCACCGGCCCCAGCCTCCAGGCCTGGCTCGGGCGAAAGGGGACCACTCCCGGAGCCTGAGCCCAGAGGGTGGCTCTCGCTCGCTCTGCCAGGAGTGGTGTCAGGAGTGGTCCGACAGGTGGCAGAACAAACAGCTGCAGCGGCTCCGCCCTCAGGATCTGGGAGGGCAGGGAGGGAGTCCCGGATCTGAGATAAGGGGCCGCTCCCAGCTCCCTGCCTCTGCCCGGTCAGGGGCAGCCCTCTCCTCCCAGCGCCCCCTGCAGCAGCCGCCTTCCTTCCCGCCAGCCATGGGAGTCCGGACGGCAGGCAGTGCCCGCTCTGCCCGAGTGCACTCCCCGACGGGAAAGAAGAGCTGAACCCCCGGATCTCCAAGACTCTTCCGAGGCCAAGGCCTCAAGCCCACAGCCTGGAAGCTGGCTCGCGGCTGCCCCCACCCCTTCCTCGGCACCCCAGCATGCACCGCTCCCTGGATCAGCCTCTGTTCTCAGCCCCCCACCCTAGAGGAGCGTAGTAGGATCCTATTCCCGCTGTCACGTCCTGCAGCCCCGCGGCCGCAGAGGGATGGCGGTCTCGCTGGACTAAAGGCAAGGGCCGGTCCCTCCGAGGCTGGAGCAGAGAACCCGCCTCCTGCACGTTCATTTCCCGCCTCCAGTGGCCGCCGCACCCCTTGGCTTGTGGCCCCTCCCCCACCTCAAAGCCAGCATCTCCGTGCCCCCCCCCCCCCCATTCCCTCGTGCCCCTCTGCTCCCGCTTCCCTGGGAAGGACCCTGTGGTCACCCTGGGCGCTCCCGGGCATCCAGCACGACCCCAGTCTAAGGTCAGCTGACTAGCACCCTGACCGCCAGCTTTCCCACGGCCGGTCCTCTGCATGGGAACCAGAGCGGTGTGTTCCATTCACCGACGATGACGGCCCTTATCTACTCTTCTACTCTACACGAATAAAAGAGAAAGATGCAAAATGACCGTACCTTCGCGACGCCCACCAGACAATCTGGAGTGAGTACGCAAATTAACCCAACAAAGATGGAGGGTTAATTTGCATACACAGTCGCCGAGCAGCTGGGGGGCAGGACGCTTACATTGTCGCCATGGGGATGATGCAGGCAGGCGCACTGCCCCAGCCCCTCCGGGCCTCTGGGCAGCATGGGAAGGTGGAAGGGCAGCTCTGGCCGGAGCGAAGGCGGTGCCGGCAGCCAGGGGAAGGAAGGCCCATTCTTGCACGAATCTTTGTGCATCGGGCCTCTAGGTACAAATAAATGAGTGGGAGTCTAAGGAAGGCACACCAGAGAGAAACGAACATCTTCCCAGGTTTCTCTGGCATCAAGACTTCTTCCCAAGCAACTGTCTTGGTCTAACTCAGGGCCATGTGGATATTTATAACACGTCGCTTACAGGCCACACAGAATTATCCACGTACACATTAGCCTGCTGTACTTGGTCAAAGATATCATTATCTCACCCTAAGGCAGTGATGGGCAGCCTTTTGAGCTTGGTGTGTCAAACTTCGCCAAAAAACTGAGCATAACTCGGGTAGTGTGTCACTTTGAGGAAAAAACTAACTCCAAGACTCTAGTCGCAAATGTTTCATCCTCAGGAGCAGCAAATGTTTCATCCTCGGCACGCGGCCGCGTGTCATCAGAAATGGCTACGTGTGTCAGTGCTGACACGCGTGTCATAGGTTCGCCATCACTGCCCTAAGGTGAGGGCCAGACCAAATGATTTTGTGGGCTGTATTAGGCCCGTGGGCGGGCCGTTCCCCACCCCTGGTCTAAATCAACATAAAGTCCTAAATAGTCACTAGGAGAGTGTTAAATCCCCTTAACGTTAGCATTCGCTAAGAGCGCTCCGGGAACCGCCACGGCTCCTGTGGCTGTGGGCCACAAACACAGGGCGTGGACGAGGTCTGGGCACAGCTTCAGGGAAGAAAGGAGGCTTGGAGCTCAGGGAAGGCATCCAGTGACCAGACGCACGCCTCGCCTCGCCGGAGCGGTCATCTGGCAACAGTGCAGCTGTCTACCTGGGGCGTGGGACTCCCTCCCCCACCCTGTGGTTGGCTTCACCTGGACGAGAGTAGGAAGACGGGAACCCTCCGTCCGACCACGGCGGCCTCGGACAGGCTGGACCCCCGCGTCCTCCCGACACGCTCTGCTCTGGGCTGCCGGGTGGGGAGAGGCGGGCCAGCTAACTGCCTCCCAGCCCTTTCGCGGGCACTCAGGCCTGAACAGAGGCTCATTGAGGCCGCAGGAGGGGCACCAGGAGGCCACCTTGTCCGCAGGCTCGGGCTGGACTTTCCGAGGGGAGGTCGGTGGGGAGGGGCCGGGGGCCGGGGGGGGGGGCTCCGCAGCCCAGCCAGGAAGGTCTGTCAATGGAGCTCCTCCAAGGGCGAGGACCGAGGGGCCGCAGAGACCCCACGGCTCCCGCAGGATGTGCCCCTGCTTCCTTCCACGGCCCCTCTGAGAGGCTGCGCCGTTGCCAAGTGCCGGCCCTTACGCCGAAGAGCCAGCGAGATTCAGTCGCCAGCACACGCGTGTTCCCGCACGCGTGCTTTGTTGGAAATGTGGCAGGAAAGCTGCCAAGCACATCCCCCGAGACAGGCATGAGCAATGGGGCTGGAGCGCTGAGAGACCGCCCTCCTGGGGGCACAGGGAGCTCGGAAGAAGGGGATCCCAGTGCCAGGGGCCTGCCAAGCCCGGGACACAGCGGGCACGGAAAGGCACCCAGCCACACGGAAGAGAGGGAGGGCTGGTCCCCGGGTGAAAGGATCCAGACCGAGGGGGGAGGTGGGGGCGGGGGGCAGGGACAGGGGGTGGGGGACAGGGGCGGGGGAGGACGGTGATAGTCTGAAGCAAAGGAGAGGAAGGCCTGGGGGCGGTGAGAAGGCTGGCCTGCTGCAGGTGTGACCAAGTGTCAGGCAGCTGGGGGGGCCCCTAATCCCTCAGGAGTGGCCCTGCACAGGTCAGAGTCCGGGTACTGAAATCAGAGGGGGCAGGAAAGGGCTGTCCTCAGGGAGATGAAGGGAATGCATCCATCAGGGTCAAATGGGGGAGGTCCCCAAGTCAGAGGGGGAGGTGTCCCCAAGTCAGAGGGGGGAGGAGTCCCCAAGTCAGAGGGAGGAGGAGCCCCCAAGTCAGAGGGGGGAGGAGCCCCCAAGTCAGAGGGGGGGGAGGAGCCCCCAAGTCAGAGGGGGGTGGTGCCCCCAAGTCAGAGGGGGGAGGAGCCCCCAAGTCAGAGGGAAGGGAGGAGCCCCCAAGTCAGAGGGGGAGGTGTCCCCAAGTCAGAGGGGGGAGGAGCCCCCAAGTCAGAGGGGGAGGTGTCCCCAAGTCAGAGGGGGGAGGAGCCCCCAAGTCAGAGGGAGAGGTGTCCCCAAGTCAGAGGGGGGAGGAGCCCCCAAGTCAGAGGGGGAGGTGTCCCCAAGTCAGAGGGGGGTGGTGCCCCCAAGTCAGAGGGGGGGGAGGAGCCCCCAAGTCAGAGGGAAGGGAGGAGCCCCCAAGTCAGAAGGGGAAGTAGCTTCAGGTCAGTCTGCGGGAGAGCGGACCTGCGGGAGGAGATCGTGCGGAGACCGGCAGCAGGCCCGTAGCAAGCGGAGCGCGGGCGGCCGCGGGGCCGCCGTCACTCACCCGGTGCAGACTGGCTCCGGGCCCGCGGACGCGGGGACCTCGCTGCGGGGAGGACCGGGACCAAGCGGAGGCCGACTTCCGCCCGGCGCGCTCGCTCCGCCTCCGAGCAACACGCTCCCGGCAGCCTCTGCTCTGCAGCTGCGCGCCGGCCGCGGCAGGGGCTGCTGGGAGTTGTAGTTTTTGTGGCTCAGCTAGCGGGTCCCAGAGGAGGAGCCGCGGGCGGGGGAAGGGCGGGAGGGACTTTGTGCCGCCTACCCGGGCCCCTTCCACCACGTCACTCGGGAACATCACGGAGCAGAAACGGGAGGGGGCGGCGGGGAAGGCTACAGCGAGGAGGCTGTCGTTCCTCGAGCTGAGACTCTGGGACCCCTTGCCTGGGCCTCTTTCTGCCACCCCCTTCTCAGAGACCCCCGCCTCCTGGCCCTTCGGGCGCCCGCGTCGGAATGTTGATCAGTTTCCTAAGCAAAGATCTAAGGGTCTGAAGGCTCCAGCGGCCTGGGCGGGGGTTCCTCTGACTTGCAATCAACAAACCCCTTCCCAAATACGGGTCTCGGGTTCATCCCGTTTCTCCAGCCCCGGGGTTATCTTCGTGGAATACGTTAAGACATCCCTGCCTCTCACTCCCAAGTCCCGCACGGATGCTCATCTTAGAAATCCTGAAAGAAGCCTGGTAGGAGTGGAGCCAGGCAGGAGCGAGGTGTGGAGCGGCTGGAGGGCCTGCACCTTCAGCGTGTGCGTGCCTGCAAACCCCCGGGGCCTCTCAGGAGCCTTTCCTTAAAGTTACAGGCACCAAGGAAATTTCAAATTACATAAACGGTGCACAGTGAAAAATAACCTCCCCTCCCCTCCCCCTGCACTCCCTCCCCAGAGGCAAGCGCTATTATTAGTTTCTCGTGGTTATTCTTGCAGAGTTTGTGGCACACAAACAAGTCATAGGCACATATATCACATTACCTTCTAAAAGCCAAGTGGAAACGTGCTAAGCACATGGCTCTGCATTTTGGGGGGAAGGGGGGAGGCAAGGGACAAGTCTTTTTTAATTCATTTATGTTTCCCATCATTCTACACCACGTTCCAACCATATATCATGTATTACTACAATTACTTTAAATTATTCAAACTTTTATCTATGAAGCTATCTATCTATCTATCTATCTATCTATCTATCTATCTACCTAATATATAAAAAGTAACGACCCGAACAACCAGTCGCTATGATGCCCACTATGGCCAGCGAACCAGCCGAATCTGGGGGTGGGGCCAGCTGGCCAACCCCCCTTCCCCTCCCCCTGGCTGGCCCCACCCCCAATGGGCCCCCAACACCCCATCGGCCTGCGGCCCCTCCTCCCAGCCAGCTCTGCCCCCACCAATCGGGGGCGGGACTGGCCAGCCCACAGCCCCTCCCCATGGCTGGCCCCACCCCCAATCGGCCCACCCCATCCCAACTGGGGGCGGGGGCCGCCGGCCATTCTCCCACCATCTCCTCCTCCCGACAGGCCCAGCCCAGATCCACCCCATTGGGGCCGGGCTGGCTGCACCCCACCTGGGCCTCTAGTATCTTCATATGCCTCCGAGCTTAACAAAATGAAACCTAGTTCTGTGATTTTATTTTTTAATATATTTTATTGACTTTTTTACAGAGAAGAAGGGAGAGGGATAGAGAGTCAGAAACATCAATGAGAGAGAAACATCGACCAGCTGCCTCCTGCACACCCCCTACTGGGGATGTGCCCGCCACCAAGGTACATGCCCTTGACCGGAATCGAACCTGGGACCTTCCAGTCCACAGACCGACGCTCTATCCACTGAGCCAAACCGGTTTTGGCTAGTTCTGTGATCTTGAAAGCCCTCCAGGCACTCCTGCTGGCTCCCAACTCCCTCCCACACCAGAGGTGACCCCAGTCTTGGATGTCAGGTTAATCGTCCCTGTGCTTTATTTGATAATTTCAGCAAGTAGGTGTGTACCCCCAAACCATACACATGCCGACAGTAACGTTTACAGGAGGAAACAAGGCTCTGTGCGGTGGCCGAGAGCCCCTGGCCCCGCAGGTATTGCCCGCTGTATTGATTTTACCGACTGGGGGGCCTGAGCGGGTGGCGATGTGTCTTACACGTTTGCGGCTGTATAGACGTCGTCTTCTGCACATGGGGAACCTCTCAGTGCGGCTTTTAGAGGGTAACCCAGCCCTTCCCCACGGACATGTGTGCAACGACAGTGTCATCATAGATCAACAGGCATGTGGCTCCGATCCATTTGTATTGGTGTCATATTTCACACCAGCTCCAGTACCACTGTCCTCTCATTAGTACCTCTCTTTTAAAAAATATATACTTTTTGCCCTAGCTGGCTCAGTGGATAGAGCGTCGGCCTGCGGACTGAGGGGTCCTGGGTTCAATTCTGGTCAAGGGCACATACCTGTGTTGCCGGCTCAGTCCCCAGTGGGGGGGCGTGCAGGAGGCGGCCGATCCATGACTCTCTCTCATCATTGATGTTTCTATCTCTCTCTCCCTTCCTCTCTGAAATCAATAAAAATACATTTAAAATATATATATATATATATATATATATATATATATATATATATATTAATTGTTTTTTTATGGGTTGGGAGGGGCGGGTGAGCGGCCGTGGTTTTACCAGGCTCCTGAGGGGCCCTTTCAGGATCCCTGTGATCCCGTCCCGTCACAGCGCGCTCCAGGCACACCCTGGAACCCACTCTCCGCGCTGGATGGGAGGCGTGTCTGCAGGGTAGAGACCGGAAGGAAGAGGACTGTGTCAAAGGGTGTTGCGTCCTCGTGGGCCGACTCGTGGTCAGGCTGTGCCAAACCGGTGCCCCCCACTGTCAGCAATGACTCGGCGGTCGCCAGCACTCGGTTTTCCTCCGATTCCCATTCTCCGGGTCATCTTTGTGTCCTGGGAGACCTCGCCAGGCCTCCTGCTGGGAATTCTCAGCTCTGGGCTGTGGCTCTGCATCAAAGACTAAGAATTCTTCGCTTTGATTATTCACCCACGCGTTTATTCAGCGGCTCATTCATTTCCCAGCCCAGGGCTGGTTACTGCGCCCTCCACCAGGGGGCCTCCCATTTTACTTGTTACGGAAAACATTGCCTAACCCCGTGGTCGGCAAACTGCGGCTCGAGAGCCACATGCGGCTCTTTGGCCCCTTGAGCGTGGCTCTTCCACAAAACACCACGGCCTGGGCGAGTCTATTTTGAAGAAGCGGCGTTAGAAGAAGTTTAAGTTTAAAAAATTCGGCTCTCAAAAGAAATGTCAATCATTGTCCTGTTGATATTTGGCTCTGTTGACTCATGAGTTTGCCGACCCTCAGCCTCTGCCCACCTCTGTCCAACCTGAAGCCCTAAAAAGGACTTCCCCCAGCAGGGACGTCAGCGTGGAGAGCGGGGGAAACGGAGGCAGGAGGCGCTGTGGCTCGATTAGGGTCAGAAAGCCCATGAACGGTAAACGTGAGCCTGTGCAGGCAGCTTCCACCCGAGACTGTCCGTCTGGGCATCCGGCGTGCCGAGGCGGCGTCCCTGGAAAGGTCCTTCGTCGGGGGTCTTCTCCAGGTGTGAGGAGCGGAGAGGAGAGCAGACCGGCCCGCTCGGTCTCGGCAGCTGCCAGTCCCCATCCCCACGTGCCCCGAACCTTCTAGGCCACGGGCACCGCCATCCAGGAGCAACCGCGGGGGCCGGCCGCCAGGGAGGCCGCGCCTGGCTGCCAAGCTCCCCTCTCGGCTGCTTCTCCAAACCCCCGCGGAGCCGGTCCTGCCCCCACCCCTTGGCAGTGGGACCCCACCATCGGACCCTGCCCGTGGCTACCCTTTGGCACGGAATTCAAAAGTTTGCAATACCAGTCTCTGCGCTCCTGGGACCACTGGGCAGCCCGGCCCAAAATAGCTGGGAGAGGCAGACCGTTAGGCCTGGGGGGGCGGGGGAGGCCCCAGGGGCCATGGTGGCAGGGAGCCTCGAGTCTGACAGACTTGAACCAAAGGTCACGTCGTTCCCCAACGACCAGAGCAGACGTGGTGAGGAGCAGTGGTGGCCCAGGGAGGCCAGGGATTGGCACGCAGAGGGGGGGTATCGAGTGTGCTCCCCTGGGCTCTTCTTCCCCGGACTGTCTCGTCGGTCAGGGTGGGGGGCAGTCTGGGGCTCGGGGGGCCCAGGAGCTGCCCCTGTCCTGGGAATATTCAGGCAGCCTCCGGGGATGAGCCCAGACAGCCGGGTGGAGGAGGCCTGAGCTCCAGGAATCCCAGGGTGGGCGTGGCCTGCCCATCTTCGGGAGGCGGGGCCTCGCGGTTCTGGTTAGCCCCGCCTCTCCCCCAGGCACTGCTGCTGGCTCCGGGCTCTGATTGGTCAATGCTGGGTTTTTGTTTTTGTGGGTTTTTTTTTTGTTGTTGTTTGTTTTTTTGTCCTGACTCCTGTTCTGGAGCCGGCCAGGACTCTCTGTCCAACGGGAAGATTATTTGCTGAATGGGGAACATTCGCCCCGGTCTCTGAGGGACCTATGGCCGGCCATGGACAAGAACCAAGCTATCCGCAAGACCACCCCTGGCTGGCCGAATTTCCCCTCTTCCTTACGCACACTTTGTTTTCTAAATATGTGTGTTTTATTTTTATTGATGTCAGGGAGGAAGGGAGAGGGAGAGAGAGATAGAAACATCCGTGATGAGAGGGAATCATGGATCGGCTGCCTCCCGTACACCCCACATTGGGGATCAAGCCCACCACCTGGGCACGAGCCCTGACCGGGAATCAAACCGTGACCTCCTGGTTCATAGGTCAACGCTCGACCCCTGAGCACGCCGGCCGGGCCTGCCCCTGCGATTTGAGGACAGAGTTCTCGGGGAGGTCAGTGGTGCGCTGGGCCCCGGGCTTGTTGACAGGAAAGTGCCTCCTGTCACGCATGGGACGAAGGCCAGCTTATCTGGGGCTTTCCTGTCGGTATCAACCGGGACATAAGTCGGGCCAAGCCTCGGGCACATGCCAGAGATCGTGAGCCTCCTCGTGGCCTCTGACGCAGAAGCAGCATCTCTGATGGGGACGATGCGGCCCCGCAATCTTGCCAGAGCTCCCTTGAGCTCCCCGAGGCCCCTCAGGACCAGGCATCTCCCTTGGCTCCCACGGTGGGGCCGTGGCCGCTGGGTCTCCGTGGAGTGACCGCTGGGCTCTCACTGGCTCCCCCTCAGAAGCCCCTCTCCCTCCACCTCCCTGCTCTCCCGCCTGGTGGATGTCAGCCCCCACCCCCCCCTCCCGCCCTTGATGTCTTCCAGGCAGACACGTGGGCAGCAGAGGAGGGAAGGACGTCTCAAGGCAGGGGGGTGCGTCACAGGCTCTTTGCTCTGTCCTGTGCCTCCAAACCAGCGTCCCAGGGCCTCCGTCCTCCGTCCGCGGTCGCCATGGGGAGCGGCCCTGTGTGGAGTGAGGAGGGGACAGAGAGGCCGGCACAGCCTCGGGGCCGGGTGGAGAGGCCGTCAGGAAAGAGCAGAAAAAATAAAACGGTTACCGCAGCTTCGTTCTGCTTCTCCGGGCAGATCCTATCTCTTCCTCGTGATGGGATCTGATTCCAGAAGAAGCCAGCCTGGCTCAGAATTGGGGGTGGGGTGGGAGGGAAGCATCCAGAACGCCGAGGCAGCTATCGGGCTGAGGCAGGGCCAAGGGACTGGCTCAGAAAGGACTTGGTCGCCCGGCCGGTGTGGCTCCGCTGTTGAGCATCAACCTAGGAACCGGAAGGTCGCTGGTTTGATTCCCGGTCAGGGCACAGGCCTGGGTTTCAGGCTCCATCCCCAGTAGGGGGTGTGCAGGATGGATGGATGGATGACTCTCTCATCATTGATGTTTCTTTCTCTCTCCCTCTCCCTTCCTCTCTGAAATCAATTTAAAAAAATGTTTTAAAAAGAAAGAACTGTGTGTAAGAGGGAGGAAAGTGAGGCTCTCGGACGGAGGAACGAGACTGAGCAGTCAGTGCTCAGGCCCTCCTGGCTCCGCTCACGCCCTCCTGCATCTGACCAGGGCAACAGACCATCCCGTTCCGAAGATGACATGTGTACAGACATGTGCACACAGGGCCTCCGCACTCTGCTTTGGGGGTTCACACATCTCCCCAAACCATCCGTGGTCCCCGTCCCCAGGTGGAGGCCCTGGTCCAAGGCTTGTCTCGGGGCTGCCATGGGCGAGACTCCATCCCTCCCTGCTGAGCTCCCGGAACCACCCCCCCACCCCCCACCCCCGCCCCGCGCCTGCCACCAGGGAACTCGGGGCTCCCAACCCTTCTTGTCCTGGGCTCCCAGCCGCCCCACACCGGGGTGGACTTCCAGGCACTCCGAGCGGCCACCCCAGTCCCGCCTGGGCCAGCTCCCCGGGGGCCGGGGGAGGAGGCAGCTGGCTCTCCCCGCCCGCCCGCCCGCCGGGCACACACACAGTTAACGCTCCGCGGCTGCTGTTTGGACAACGCGCACTGGGAGCCGGGAGCCGCTCACATCTGGCTGGGCTCCGCTCCTGACGCCTCGGTCCCGCTCGCTCCGGCTCTTCCTTCACTTTCGAGAAACCCGTTTCCGCTTCTGGCCCGGAGACCTCGGCGCCCAGGAGATCGAGGTGCCGGGCCGGCCGCTGCCCCCTTTCCACGCCTTCTCCCCGAGGACTTTTTCCTTCTTCCCCGCGCTCCTCCGACAAGTCTGTTCTTCCCCCGCCCCGGCCCGGGGGAGGCTGGCGGCCGGGAGATGCTCTAAGAGGCGGCGCTGGGAGAGCCGAGGCCGCGGGAGGACGCCGGCGGGAGGTAGGTGGCGGGGCGGGACGTGGCCGGCGGGCCCGGTGCTGCCGGCTCGGCTCCTTTAGCGGCTTCAGCGGGGAGCCCCGGGGCGGACGGGCAGACGCCTTAGCTGCCAGGCGGGCCAGGAGCCCAGTGGGAGGGGCCCTGGTGGCAGTTGTGGCAAAGCGGCCGAGAGACTGGGAGCTGGGGTGGGGTGGGGGGGCGCCGAGCCTGGGTCCTGCAGGGAGGGGGCTGGGCTCTGTGGCCCGTGGATGCTGCCAGGAGTGGGGACCTCTCCCTGTGTTTTGTGGGGTGTTCCTCTTGCTTCTGTCTTCTCTGGCACCCAAGTCCCCCTCTGCTCCTGTGGGGAGCCCCCCACCCCGACACCGCCTGGACCACCTGACAGCAGGTCTGTCCCGCCTGCCCGTGGCCCCTGGGACGCCACCCCGGACAGGAAGTGCTGACCTGAGCCGTGGGGTTCCCGGAAGGGCTCCGGCCGGGACGGGAGAATGCATGTGCCTTTTCCGGGGACCCTCTGGGCTGCGCCCGGGCTGCGGGGGGTGGCCGGGCTGGGCTGAGGCCCTGACCTGCCCTTGGCCGCTGGGTGCGTGGCCTCTGGGCGCTTCCGGGCATGGCCAGGCTGCAGGTACGCTTCCCACCGTCCTGGCCCCGCACCGTGTCCGCCTGGGCCCACCGTGCCGATTCCTGGGCAGCCCGGTGTCTCCCGTGGACGCCCCCCATGCCGGGCACGCGCAGCCCTCCTGACCCGCTGGGGGCAGGGAGCCGCCTCCTGGGGGCTGTTTTGGTCTTTTTTGTCACTTAGTTTCTGAGAATGGAGGCCGCTGGGCCCACTCGGAGCTTTGAAAATGAGGAGTGGCCCTGGCCGGTGTGGCTCAGTGGTCAGAGCGCCGGCCCATGTGTGGATGGGTCTCGGGTTCGATTCCGGTCAAGGGCAGGTACCTTGGTTGCAGGTTCTCTCCCCGGCCCCTGGTCGGGCGCACGTGGGAGGCAACCAGCCAGTGTGTCTCTGTCTCTCTCACATTGATGTCTCTCTCTCTCTCTCTCTCTCTCTCTCTCTCTCCCTCCCTCTCTTCT